>NC_029775.3:43842602-43876216 GCF_000817695.3 Arachis duranensis | reverse complement strand
GCAAGAACCAAGCATTTGTATCATTTGTATCTCTTAAGATTATGCTTAGCCTGTAGTTGTTATCTTGTGCATAAACATTGTATGATCTATTTCATATTAAGTTAACGAGTGAGCAAGTATAGTATCTCTTATAAATAAAGAAAGGGAAATAGATAGCGAATGTTAATTAATATTTTTTTCTGTTTGAAAATTTAATAAATATTGTAACACTTTTACTATTAGAATGTTATGCTATTGATTATACTGTTCTAATAGCAAAAATATTACGACAACTTATCTATATATAAATAAATACATACATATATAAATAAATACAATGACATTATCATAATATTCTTTTATTTATAATAATAGTTTATAACAGTAATATACAAACGTACATGTAACAATTACGATCCTATCCCTCTTTATAAGATGTAAAATAATAAAGGCAAGAAAAAAACATCTAAAATAACAAAACAAATCTTAATCCACAAATCTTATTAAGATATAGGGAATAAAAATCAAACCACATGATCTTCAGTAGAAAGAGGGAGTGCCACAAGAGTAATAGAAACAAGTACATGTGATCAATGCATACCTCAAAAAAGTTTACCTTCATAAAAGTTTGGTTCTTTATTACTTTATTTTTTAGACATTTTCATTTACTTATATAGAATTGCATATCTAAATACTTCTTAGTCATATGTGATTTGGAAATGTGAAATAAATCTTTAAATTTTTTTAGGGGTCAAAGACGCAGCTAAGGATTTTTTATCTAATAGATTACCATCTCTCTTTCTATGCATAAATTAGAATTTAATGACAATCCTAAATTCAATCCGCCTCAACCTCTATCACCTCCGTATAATAGCAAACACAATCAAATCAAGCAAAACAAAACACACAAACAGACAAATAAGTGTAACAACCCGTATTTTTGAAACTTTTTGGGGCTTGAAATTGAACTCTGCACAACTGAACTGGCAAGTGCACCGGATCGTCCAAGTAATACCTCAGGTGAGTGAGGGTCGAATCCTACGGAAATTGTCGGATTGAGCAAACAAGGGCTATCTTGTCAATCTTAGTCAGGCGATTTAGAAAACATGGTTGTTTATTTAAGAAGCATAAATGAAATAGTAAAGGATACGAGATACCAGAGTAGTGTAAAAGTAATGATAGATATTGAGTTAAGGCTTCGGAGATGCGTACTCTTTCCAGATTAACTTTTTGTACTAAACGAATGACTCATTCAATGGTAGCCGTAATGGACTAACTCATGTAGCATTCTCATCAAGTTAGTCTCTTCTAAACCATATCATTCCACCATATCCAAGCAACTCATGTAGCATCTTTATCAAGTTAATTCATGGCTTCCCACTATAGTCGAAGGTGAAGAGATAAGCAATCCACTCTTCTTCACGATCGTACTCAAAACGCCACAGACAAGGTCGGATCTTCCGAATTAGGGAACACTGCTTCTCATGCTCTAGCCTTAACACCACAAAAACCTCAGTAACCCATAGTCAATGGGATTATATGTCACATATCCAAAGTTGCCTAGGCACGCTCTTGGAATTCACAGTGCACTCTCTAGTTGTGACGGAACCCATGTAGAACAAGGATGATTGTCACTGGTCATCCTCAATTTATGAGCTGAAGAACAAAAATTCACAAGAGAATGGAATCAAACGTGTATTGAAATAGAACAGTAATATTATTAATCCATGAGAATCAATAGAGCTCCTAACCCTAACTTAGGAGGTTTAGTTGCTCATGCTTTACAAAAAGTAATGTAGAACGTAAAGAAGGTAAAGATGAAGCTGAAGATCCTAAACATGGGTGATCTTCCCCTTTAAATACTAATCTAATAACTAAGAAGTACAAAAAGTATGACAGACTATAGTAGAGGTGCAAAATTCATCCTTGGGCCCACTTTGGTTGAGTACTTAGGCTGAGCTTGGCGTCCAAATTTGAGGAATCGGCATTGAATGCCCATTAGGGGGTGATTGGAGCTGCCTTCTTCTTGGTGGGGCGTTGAGCACCCCAAAGGGGGTGGTTCTTGGGCGTTCAACGCTGGCTTGTCTCCTTGGGGCATTGAACGCCAGCCAGAGGGTAGCTCCTTGGCGTTCAACTCCCAATATGATCAGACTCCTTCAAAGAAAAATGTAGACTATTATATATTGTTGGAAAGCGTTGAAAGTTAGCTTTCCAACACCATTAAGAACGCGTTATTTGGACTTTTGTAGCTTCCAAAATTCTCATTTGAGTGCACAGAGGTCAGAATCTGACAACTGATGACTAGAATTTATTGTATTTCTACAATATCTCCTTCGGCAAGTGTACCGAAATATCGTCAAGTAAAAACTCACTGAGAGTAAGGTCGATCCCACAGGGATTGATTGATTAAACAACTTTAGTTACTGAGTATTTTAGTCAACCTAATTAAGAACAAGTGTTGAGTGTAGAAGATTAAATAACAGAATTATAAATGACTTGAAGATAAAGAAAGCTGTAGAGTGCTAGAATGTAAATGACTAAATTCTAAAAGGGAATGGGTTGATTGACAGAATTTAAACAAAGCTATAAAGAATAGGGAAGATAAGAATGGGAAAACATCATTGGGATTAGGAGATGTTGCCTTCTCTAGATTAATTTCAGATTATCTATTCTTCAATCATTCAACTCATTGACCTCTTGGCAATCATGATTGATTGAATACCAATTCCTTGGTAATTCAATCACTCAAATCTTGATAATCAGCCAATTCTTTGGTCTAATTGCTCATGAAGAGAGATAAGCTTGGTCCTTGATTTTACCACACATCCTTATAGATCCAAGTATTTGGGTAGATTTAATGTCACCGTATCCAATCCCAAAACCCAGATCTACTCAATGTGAGAAGGGATTTCAAGTATGATTTCATGAATGCTAGGCATGAAGAACGAAATTTCTTCTAGCAAATCAAAGAGAGATGAAGAGAAAAAAAATTCACTAGCATTAATCATCAAGTACAACAGAGCTCCCTCCCTCAATGAGAGGGAGTTTAGCTACTCAGAGCTTAAGGGGTACAAGAGATGGAAGAATTACAAAAAGAAAAAGAAAAGTATAGTTGAAAAATTATAAAAATGAAAAATTACAAAAAGAAAAGAAAATTACAATTGAAAACTAAAGAGAATAACCACTCATTAGAGGCATGTGAGTGCCGTGTGATAAGCGAATATTTAATACGCTTTTTGACATCATTTTTATATAGTTTTTAGTAGTTTTTATTTAGTTTTATTACGTTTTTATAGGTTTTAGTGTTAAAATCACATTTTTGGATTCTACTATGAGTTTTTGTGTTTTGGGAAATTTCAGGTCATTTCTGGCTGAAATTGAGGAGCTGGAGCAGAAGTCTGATTCATATACAAAGAAAGCACTACAGATGCTGTCCAGATATGACCTACCTACATTTGGAAGAGATTTTCTGGCGCTACAAAAGTCCAAATGGGACGCTCTCAATAGATATAAAAAGCTGACTTTCAGAGCTTTTCTGCAATATATAATAATTTATACTTTGCTTTGGATTAGAAGGCCCAAAACTGGCGTCCAACGCCAGCTTTCTGCCTCTTCTTGCCGTCCAGCGCCCAAAGAGCAGAGCTCAGCGTCCAAAGGCCCAGAGAGGACCCCCTAGCTAGTATTCCATGCCCAAGGAGCCTCATAGCACATGGATCTCATCAAGGCTTAGTCCAAACACTCACCAAGTGGGCTCCAGAAGTGGATTCTAGCACTAAATAGACTATTTTACCCTTACTAGTTATCTGTTTAGTATTTAAGGGATTAATTGTATGTAATTCAGAAGTCTTTGACCACTTTAAGTTCTTCAGAACCTTTTACACCTCTCGAAGAAGGAGATCTGCCATTATTTTTATTTTTCCATTGTTTTACTCTCAGTATGGGTTTCTAAACCTCCTAGGTTGAGGGGAGGAGCCCTGCTGAGTCCTATAAATTAATAAAAGTACTATTGTTTCTTCTTCGATCCATGTTTGATCTAGTTCTAAGATGTATATCCTGATCTTCATCGTGGTAAACAGGACGATATGACAAATTGGCTCTGTTCATCACATTATGGTGAACGTGCCTGACAAACACCCGCGTCTACTTGGGTTTGTGTGAGTACCTGGAAGAAAAGCACGAGTTTATGGCATTTATGTATCCGGTGGTAATACTGGAAAACAAAGTGCTTAGGGCCACGGCTAAGACTCATAAAGTAGCTGTGTTCAAGAATCAACATACTGAACTAGGAGAATCAATAACACTATCCAAAATTCTGAGTTTCTATAGATGCCAATCATTCTGAATTTCAAAGGAAAAAGTGAGATGGCAAAACTGTTCAGAAGCAAAAAGCTACAAGCCTCGCTCATCTAATTAGAACTAACTTTCATTGATACTATGGGATTCATTGTATATTCTCTTCTTTTTATCCTATTTTGTTTTCAGTTACTTGGGGACAAGCAACAATTTAATTTTGGTATTGTGATGAGCGGATAATTTATACGCATTTTGGCATTGTTTTTAGGTAGTTTTTAGTAGGATCTAGCTACTTTTTGGGATGTTTTTATTAGTTTTTATGCAAAATTCACATTTCTGGACTTTACTATAAGTTTGTGTGTTTTTCTGTGATTTTAGGTATTTTCTGGCTAAAATTAAGGGACCTGAACAAAAATCTAACTCAGAGGCTGACAAAGGACTGCAGATGTTGTTGGATTCTGACCTCCCTGTACCCAAAGTAGATTTTCTAGAGCTACAGAACTCCAAATGGCGCGCTATTAACTGCGTTAGAAAGTAGACATCTAGGGATTTCCAGCAATATATAATAGTCCATACTTTGCATGAGTTTTGACGACGTAAAATGGCGTCAAAAAGCTAGCTCTCTACCCTTTTCTGGCGTCAACCTCGCTAGAGCTAGCATAAAAGTTAGAGTTAAACGCCCAAACTGGCACCAAAGCTGGTGTTTAACTCCGAGGAAGACCTCTATACATGTAAAGCTCAATGCTCAGCCCAAGCACACACCAAGTGGGCCCGGAAGTGAATTTCTGCATCATTTACCTATTTCTGTAAACCCTAGTAGCTAGTTTCCTTATAAATAGGACCTTTTACTATTGTATTTGAATCTCTGAAAACACCTCATGAAATTTTCACATTTTACGTTGTATCTCCACGGCATGAGTCTCTAAACTCCATTGTTGGGGATGAGGAGCTTTTTGTGTCTCGATAGATTATTGCAATTACCACTGTTTTCTATTCAATCACGCTTGCTTCCATTCTAAGATATTCATTCGCACTTAAACCTGATGAATGTGATGATCCGTGACACTCATCACCATTCTTAACTTATGAATGCGTGCTTAACAACCACCTCCGTTCTATCTTAGATTGAAGGTGTATCTCTTAGCCTCCATTCCGAAAGAAGGGAGTCTTCGTGGTATAAGCTAGGTTTATTGGCGGTCATTCCTGGGATCCAAAAAGTCTAAACCTTGTCTGTGGTATTCCGTGTAGGATTTGGGAAGGGATGACTGTGACGAGCTTCAAACTCGCGAGTGTTGGGCGTAGTGACAGACGCAAAAGGATCACTGGATTCTATTCCAACATGATCGAGAACCGACAGATGATTAATCGTGCGATGACAGCGCACATAGACCATTTTCACTGAGAGGATGGGAAGTAGCGATTTTCAGATGACAGAGCATCTCCAAAATTCCAACCTGTTCTCCATTATTGAATCACAATTACCCTTTTATTTCATGCTCTTTTATTTTATTGCAAACAAAACTCTTTTCATTGATAATCTCATGACTAAGAGTTACAAGGTAACCATAGCTTGCTTCAAGCCGACAATCTCCGTGGGATCGACCCTTACTCACGTAAGGTATTACTTAGACGACCCAGTGCACTTGCTAGTTAGTTGTGCGAAATTGCAAGTGTGATTGCAATTTCGTGTACCACCAGGAACAGGGATAAAGAACCCCTCTTGACCCCTGATCATGAACCTGAGAAGACTCTGAGGAGGCGTTTACAACAAGGTAAAGCACAACACTTCAGAAGATACCTCTCAAAAAGTTTTGAACAAGAACTTAAGGATATGGCCGAACCACAAAAGGAGCCTAGGAAGGTCCTTGGTGACTTCACCATGCCTACCTCTGACTTTATGGCAGAGGCATTGCTGTACCTGCCATTGTAGCTAACAATTTTGAGCTTAAGCCTCAGTTAGTCTTTCTTCTGCAGTAGAACTGCAAATTCAATGGATTTCCATTGGAAGATCCACATAAGTTCTTAGCAGAATTTTTACAGATCTGTGATACCGTAAAGACTAATGGAGTTAATCCTGAAGTCTACAAGCTGATACGTTTTCCCTTTGCCTTAAGAGACAGAGCTAAGTTCTGGTTGGATGGCCAGCTTTGAGAGAGTCTTGACTCTTGGAAAAAGCTGGGTCATGATTTTCTAGCTAAGTCCTTTCCCCTTCAAAGGATGAGCAAGATTAGAGTGGAAGTTCAGACCTTCATACAAAGAGAAGGTGAATCCCTCTGTGAAGCTTGGGAAAGATAGAAGAAACTGATAAGGAGATGTCCTCCTGACATGCTCTCAGAGTGGTCCATCATAGGCGTGTTCTTTGATGGCTTGTCTGAGATGTCCAAAATTTCATTAGACAGCTCTGTAGGTAGATCTTTCCACCTAAAGAAAACACCTGCAGAAGCTAGAGAACTCATTGAGATGGTTGCAAATAACCAATTCATGTACACCTCTGAGAGGAATCTTCTAAAGCATGGTACCTCTCAGAAGAGAGGAGTTCATGAAGTTGAGACTCTGAATGCTATCTTGGCTCAGAATAAGATCTTGACTTAGCAAGTCAACATGATATCTCAACATCTCACTGGGATGCAAACTGCAGCTGGCAGTGCTCAGGAAGATTCTTTTAAAGAAGAAGCATATGATCCTGACCAACCTACCATGGAGGAGGTGAATTACATGGAAGAACGACGCTATGGAAACACCTACAATCCTTCATGGAGGAATTATCCTAATCTCTCATGGAAGGATCAACAGAAACCTTAGAAAGGTTTCAATCAAGATGGTAGGAACCAGAATAGGTTCAACAATAGACCATCATTCCCATCTTCTCAAGGGAATATGGAGACCTCTAAGCAGAGCCTTTTTTACTTAGCCCCTCTAGTCTCCAGCCTCACTAAGACCACTCATAGTTTCATTAATGAAATTAGGTCCTCAATTAGAAACTTGGAGGTACAAGTTGGTCAACTGAGCAAGAGGATCCCTGAGATCCCTCTTGACACTCTTCCTAGTAATACTGACGTTAATCTCAGAGAAGAGTTGATGACAAGTCATCTTATGCTAGTTGCACAAGAATTTTTTATCTGTTTCATTAGGTTTTATGCACTTTCTTGCACAATAAGTAAGTGATTGCAGTGGAATTCCATGTTTATCTTGATTTAATCAAACATCATTAATTTTATACAAAATCATGAGATTTATGCAAGAATTAAGTGACTATTATAAATGATGCAATTTCTTATGATTTTGGTGAGACTTTGATTTCTTGTTTGATTGATTTTAGGTGAGAAAGTGAAGAAAAGGAGAAGCACTCCAGAGTAACGTTGCGTTCAAAGAAAGAACGCCACGCTCACTTGCGACGCGCATGCCTACAGGACACCTACGTGTTAGGGGCAATTTTCGAAGACCCACACATACGCGTGCATGACGCGTACGCGTGGTAGTGGTTGGCACTCGTTTTCAAAGAGAATGCTACGTTCATTTACTCAGCGTTTTCAGGGAGATTGAAATTTGAAGGCAAAGTTCTACAATCAACGCGCACGCGTGTATGACGGGCACGCGTCGATGGAGCACCTGGGACAAAGCACGCGCACGCGTGACTGGCGCTGAAGCTTGGATTTGGCATTTAGCTACCCACGTGCACGCGCAGAGGACGCGCACGCGTGGGCAGCGTTCATTAAGCAAATGTAGAGCTCAATAAGAGAACGCTATTGAAGATGCGTGCGCGTGAAAGGGGCACACGAGCATGGTGGAAGCTGAAGACTGATAGTGACGCACACGCATAAGTGATGCGTATGCGTCGATGAGCAAAGTCGCAAAGGGACGCGCGCGCGCAAGGGACGTGCACGCGTGGATGAATGAATGCGTTGCTCACTTTGAGAACACAATGTTCTCCTGGAAGCAGCAACCAAGTGCCGTTTTGATCCACTTTTCCACAGGCCAAAAAGCCCACTCCAAGTGCTTGAGGATTGAAATAGAAAGTGTATAAATAGGAGCAAATTTGATTTCATAGGGGGCTCTCTTTTAATTTCTTTTTAGAATTTTACAATTAAGATCAGATCTGAGTTTTTCTTTCTATTTTGTTTTCTCTCTTCTGCAACTTTAACTTTTCTGTTTGGGTCTTGGACTTCGGATTGAAGAATTCTTCTGAATTCCTTCATCGTGGAGTTTTCTTTTATTTTTCCTTGGATAGTTATAGGAGTTAGAGATCTGATCATAGTTTACTTTCTGTTTTTCTTTGTTCTGCAATTTCTTTTTTTCTGTTTTTTAAGAGAGCAATTAAGAATTGAATTTTCTTTCTATTTTCGTTATTCTTCTGCAATTATCAATTTCTCTTTTAGGATTTTAAAGTGGATCTAAGTTTTCATTCTGTTTTAATTCTTCTGCAATTTCACTTTTCTGTTTTGGTACTGAAGTCCTGATTAGAATTCTGTCATCTGAGAGTTCTTTTGTTTACTGCACTTTACATTTTTCCAGTTCTCTTTTGATTCCCATTACCCAAATCCTTTTATTTTTCATGCAATTTAAGTTTCCGAGCAATTTAGATTCAGTAATTTAAATTAGTTGCACTTTAAGTTTTAGTTATTTACTTTTCTTGCAATTTAAGTTTCAGCTCTTTTAATTTCTTGCACTTTAAGTTTTTGCAATTTACTCCTTCAGCAATTTAAGATTCTGCCTATTTACTTTCTGCATTTTATTTTCTGTACAATTTCACTTCTGTTAGTCGAATTTCACCCAAATATTCAAATATTCGCTTAACTAAATTTATCACCATACTAAAGTTGCTCAATCCATCAATCCTTGTGGGATCGACCTCACTCCCGTAAGTTATTACTACTTGATGCAACCTGGTATACTTGCCAGTGAGTTTGTGTGGAATTGTTTTTCCCTCAATAAGAGTGCAAGCCCATAACCATGGAGGTTGAGGCCGAATTGGAGGAGAACGCGAAGGCATTAAACGCCAGTGAAAAAGCCTTCACTGGGTGTTCAACGAATAGAATGCTAGAGGAACTGGCGTTAAAAGCTAGTCAAGGTGGACAGCAAGGGAGTTCAATGCCTAGTAAGCTGACAGAGCTGCCGTTGAATGCCAGCCCAAGCACACCCTTTGAGTGCCTGAATCCCACTCAAGAACCCTCTAGCCCAAAACCAAAGGAAACCACAAAGACAATAGAGGTTCCTTTGAATGCACTTATGCAGTCCATAAGTTCTGATGACTACTCATCCTCAAGTGAGGATGAAGACTGACGAACTAAATTCTTGCGTGGTCTAGAATTTTCACAAAATAAATCCTCGTTGCAAGTACAGCTTCTAAACCGGCAAGGAATCCCTTTCGTACAAAAGTTTGGTTGTCACAAGTAACAAAATCCAATAAAATTTATACCGAAGTATTTAAACCTCAGGTCGTCTTCTCAAGGAATTGCAGGGAATTTTGATTTATTATTGGTTATGGAAAAAGATATATTTTATTTTGGGTTTTTGAAATAAGGAACAAGTAATTTAAATGACAGGAAAAATAAATTAATAATTAAGAAAACTCTTGGCAAGCTATGAAAATTAGAAGTCCTATCCTAGTTATTCTTATCAATTGTGATGAGAATTGCTCATTGCTCCCACTTAGTCAACCTCTAACTATGAAGGTAAGTCAAGTGGATAAATTAATATGAATTCTCAAGTCCTAGTCAATTCCCAAAGAAAGACTAGTGTTAGTGGAATTCAAGTCAATTAGCAACTTCCAATTATCAATCAACAAAAGAGTTTGATAACTCAAAAGTCTTTAATTACTCAGCCAAAGCCAAGAATATAGAAAGCTAAATAAAAATCATATATCTGAAATACCTCAAATTGCATTAGTAAAAGAAATCAAATCTAACATGGAAAAGTTCATAAATTAAATTGGGAAAATAAATAAAAGGAACATTGAACCTGGATATTGAGAAGAAGAAATCCTAAATCCTAAGAGAGAGGAGAGAGCCTCTCTCTCTCTCTAAAAGTACATCTAAAAACTAAAGTTGTGAATTATGAATGAATGATAAGTATTGTCCCCCGAGTCTCTGCATGTTCCTTAGCTTTATTCTGTGTTTCTGCGCCGAAAACTGGATCAAAATGTGGCCCGAAATTTCCCCCAGCATTTTCTGAATTTTTTGTAGTTTGCGTAAGTCACGCGTACGCGTCCATCATGCGTACGCATCGTTTGACGATTTTCCTCTCCACGCGTGCGCGTCAGGCATGCGCTCGCGTCATTTGGGCGAACTCCAATCCACGCGTACACGTCGCTGTGATTTTGTCCAAATCGCGCGCACGTGTCATCCATGCGTGCGCGTCGCTGTTCGCTGGTTGTCTCCTTTATTTCTTGTGCTCCTTCCCTTTTTGCAAGCTTCCTCTCCATTCTCTAAGCCATTCCTGCCCTATGAAACCTGAAACATTTAACACACGGATCACGGCATCGAATGGTATAAAGGAGAATTAAAATACACAATAAAAAAGATCTCTAGGAAGCAGATTTTTAACCATGGAATAATTTTGGGAAGGAATTGTAAAATTATGCAAATTATATGAATAAGTGGCAAGAATTTGAGAAAAACCACTCAATTAAACACAATATAAACCATAAAATAGTAGTTTATCAACCTTCCCACACTTAAACATTAGCATGTCCTCATGCTTAGCCTAAGGAGATAAAACAAATAAGTAGGGAAAAGCAAGACTCATGCAATGAAACCTATGAATGTGAATGAAACTACATTCAAAATATTTCTACCTACTTGGTTAAAAACAAACAAGTTCTCCAAGACAAATACAAACCAAATTCCACTAATTCAAATTATACAGTGAAAACAAGTAAACTTGTAAGAAGATAGCTCATGAAAGCAGGAAACATATAATCAAGCATTGAACCCTTACTGGTAGTGTATATCACTCTAACTCTCAAGTGTCTAGGGTCAATCACTCTACTCTTCTCTAATTATGCTTTCTAAACTTTGTTCTTCATCTAACCAATCAACAAATATTTAGTATACCAATGCAAACATCATGAGGTCTTTTTAGGGTTGTAACGAGGCTAAGGTAAGGGTGAGGATTGTATGGCCAAGTGAGCTATAATATGAATCTTTGACTAACCTAAGCTTTCACCTAACATACACACACACACTCTATGTAATTCTAAAAATCACACCCAGCTACCCATAATACCCACTTTTGTATAATTCCCATACTCATGCACCAAATTTTTTATATTTCTTTACTTTTATCACATGTGCATTAATCTTTATTAAAGCTTAACATTGGGGTAATTTTTATCCCCTTATTTTTTTGAAACATAACTTATCAATGCACATGGATTTTTAATTGTTTTGGGTTTTACATGAATAGGTTCCCAAATTCCTAATATTAAAATAAATTAGAAACATGATACATTCCCTTATTAACCCATGTTCCTACAGTTTCCCCACACTTAATTGATGCACAACCTCTATCTTAAGCTAACCAAAGATTTAATTGGGATATTTAATTTGTTTTTCTGCTTAAGGCTAGTGATGTGGTAAAATATTAAACAAATGGGGATAAAAGGCTCAAGGTGGCTAATAAGGGTGACATAAAAGGGTAGGCTTATTTGGGATAAGTGAGGTAATAATCAAATATGGCATCAATCATATGTAAGCATGTAAATACACTAAATAATGGATATATAGAATGGAACAAAGTAAAGATTGCAATCATAGAGAAGAAAATACACAAGAATAAATTTCATGGTTTAAATAGTGTAACCATGTAATTAAGCTCAAGTCTCACAGGTTGTGTGTTCTTAGCTTTTTCAACTATGTTCCAAATACAACTTCAAACAAATTTAACATAAAAGTTTTGATTTAAATTAGTGAAAATTTTCAAAAATATGGTCTTAAAAAGAAACTTATTATTTTTTAACCATGTAGTACTTAAATGCAAACAATCAACTGCACATGCAATCTATTATGCAATGCAACAATGAACTAATAAAGAAAATAAGACATTGGTGCTGAGAAGAGAATAACTAACCCATGGAGATCGGTATCGACCTCCCCACACTTAAAGATTGCACCGTCCTCGGTGCATGCTGAGATGTGCAGGTGGACGGGCTCTAACTGGCGCTTTTCCCCGAAGATTTTGCAGATAGACTTGTCTGTCTCCCCTTGTAAATGTCTTCCAGTTCCTTTCCGGGTGGCCATCCTGAAAGAAAAAAGGAAGAAAAGTAATCCATAAATAAAGATAAGAAAATAAATGAAGTATGGGTGGGTTAATGCCAAATGATAAGGGTCTCAATTACATGGAAGCTTCAATATATACGTGAGAAAACAATAGAAGCACATGGCATACCAGTGGTGCAAAATTTGCAACAATGGGAAGAGTGTGCATAATGCAAGATAGTGTATGTTCATGTCAATGCAAGAGGGTTACAAGTATCATATAAGATTAGCATTGACCTATAAATAATATTACCCAACAATGGAAACAAGTCACGAAGCATCAAAATAATATCAGAAAGATACAACAGTTGAATAAGAAAATTTAACACCAATAAAAAAATAATCGCGTTGTAGGTATAGTTTCTAAACCAACAGAGAATCCTTTCGTGCAAAAGTTTTGTTTGTCACTTAAGCAAACCCAATAAAAATAAATAACCGAAGTATTCAAACCTCGGGTCGTCTCTCAAGGAATTGCAGGGAGGTATGATTTATTATTGGTTATTGAAAAAGATATATTTTATTTTGGATTTTTGAAATAAGGAACAAGTAATTTAAATGACAGGAAAAATAAATTAATAATTAAGAAAATTCTTAGCAAGGTATGAAAATTAGAAGTCCTATCCTAGTTATCCTTATCAATTGTGATGAGAATTGCTCATTGTTCCCACTTAGTCAACCTCTAACTATGAAGGTAAGTCAAGTGGATAAATCAATATGAATCCTCAAGTCCTAGTCAATTCCCAAAGAAAGACTAGAGTTAGTGGAATTCAAGTCAATTAGCAAGTTCCAATTATCAATCAACAAAAGAGTTTGATAACTCAAGAGTCTCTAATTACTCAACCAAAGCCAAGAATATAGAAAGCTAAATAAAAATCATATATCTGAAATACCTCAAATTATATTAAACAGAAAATCAATCTAAACATAAAGAGTTCATAAACCAAATTGAGAAAATAAATAAAAGGAACATTGAACCTGGAAATTGAGAAGAAAAAATCCTAAATCCTTTAAGAGGAATCCTAATCCTAAAACCTAAGAGAGAGGAGAGCTCTTTCTCTAAAACTACATCTAAAAACTAAAATTGTAAATTATCAGCTTATGCTCATTATGAATTGTGTCTCTTCATGTTCCCTGGTTTTATTCTGTGTTTCTGGGCCAAAAACTGGGTCAAAACGCGGCCCAAAATTGTCCCTAGCATTTTCTAAATTTTTTGCAGTTCGCGCATGTCACGCGTACGCGTCGGTTACACGTACGTGTCGTTTAATGATTTTCCTCTCCACGCGTGCGTGTCAGGCACGTGCTTACGTCGTTACGTGAACTCCAACCACGCGTACGCATCAGGTACACGTACACGTCGCTGTGATTTTCTCTATTTCGCGTGGTCGCGTGAGCCATGCGTCCGCGTCGGTGTTCGCTGGTCATCTCCTTGGTTTCTTGTGTTCCTTCCATTTTTGCAAGCTTCCTCTCCATTCTCTAAGCCATTCCTGCCCTTTGAAGCCTGAAACATTTAAGACATGGATCATGATATCGAATGGTATAAAGGAGAATTAAAATACATAATTAAAAAATCTCTAGGAAGCAAGTTTTCAACCATGGAACTAAACTAGGAAGGAATTGTAAAATCATGCAAATCATATGAATACGTGGGCAAGAATTTGATAAAAACCACTCAATTAAACAAAATATAAACCATAAAATAGTGGTTTATCAACCTCCCCACACTTAAACATTGCACCGTCCTCGGTGCATGCTGAGATGTGCAAGTGGATGGGCTGCTACAACTGATGCTTTTCTCCAAAGATTGTGCAGATGGACTTGTTTGTTACCCCATATAGAAGCTTCTCATTTCCCTTCCTCGGTGGCCATCCTGAAAGAAGAGAAAAAGGAAGAAAAAGTAACCCAGAAATAAAGATAAGAAAATAAATAAAGTCTGGGTGGGTTAATGCCAAATAATGAGGGTCTCAATTACATGGTAGCTACAACTTGCAAGTTAGAAAACAATAGAAGCACATGGCATACCAGTGGTGCAAAATTTGCAACAAAGGGGAGGAGTGTGGGTAATGAAAGACAATATAAATTCATGTCAATGCAAAATTAATACAAGTATCATTAAAAAGTAGCATTGACTTAAATAATATTATCCAACAGTGTAAAATAAGTCACTGAGTACCAAAATAATACCAAAAAAGATGCAACAGTTGAATATGAACAAGTAACACCAATGAAAAAATAATAAATTTTGAAAAGAAAAGAAAAATATGCACAAAATTAAAATGCAATGAATGAGATATGCAAATAAATTAAGTAAAATAGAATTGAAGTAAAGAGGGATGAGAAGTTAAAGAGATAACGTAAGAAAGAAAGAAGAAAGAAGAAAGGATAGAAGAAATTAGGATTAGAAAAGAAAAGATAAGATAATTGGCGCTGATTTGGATAAGTTGTGCGGCGCAGGCGACGCGGATGCGTGAGAGACGCGATCGCGTGGTGTGCGATAAGGTCAGGTGATGCGGACGTGTGGGTCATGCGATCGCGTGGCCTGATTTGTGCGATTGGCACGAGTGCAGCCTCGCGTTCGCGCAACTCTCTATTTCAAACTCATTTTGCGAAATTTTAGGGTGACGCGATCGCGTGAATGGCCATTTTTGAAAAACGATGCGGACGCGTGAGGCACGCGTTCGCATGGTAGGGCTTGTGCTTCTAGCACGAGTCCAGCCCTACTCCATCATAACTCTCTACCATGCACCCATTTACGTCGATTTTGCAGGGCCACGCATTCACGTGGGTGACGCGGACGCGTGGGGATGATATTTTGCAAATGACGCGAATGCGTCAATGACACGGTCGCGTGGGCGTATTTGTGTCTGAGGCACGCCTCCAGCCATGCTCTCGCGTGACTTTCTATTCACTTTTCTTTTCTTCTTAATGCACTTGTGATGCGGACTTGTCACCGATGCTTACGCGTCGCCTGCGTGTTTTTATATATATATATATATATGCAGGATGCAAAATGCAATGCTAATGTGGATGCTATGAATAATTCGAGGTTCAATAAAATAAAATAGAAGAAAACTCAAGAACAAGCAAAATGAAATAAAATTGAAAATGGAATGATCATACCACGGTAGGTTGTCTCCCATCTAGCAGTTTTGGTTAAAGTCTTTAAGTTGGACATTTGATGAGCTTCCTGTTATGGTAGCTTGTGCTTGTATTCATCCAAAAATCTCCACCAGTGTTTGGAATTCCAATAGCCTCTGGGGTCTCAAACAAGGCATGTAAAGCCCTTGAGCAGTTACAAACAGGTTCTCAGGCTTCCGGGGTGATGAATGTCAGAACAGATTCCAGGATTCCAAACCTTGCTTTTGCACTTGTCTTTGTCTCGATTTATATTTTTCCTGCCGGGTGGTTTGGAAGTTGTATTCTCACCAAGATGACCAAACATCTTCTGAGACCCAGTTAATCGAACTCTGTACCAATCCTTGCTTCTCAAATTGAAGTGTGAAACCTCATTGAATCTTACATACCAGCTCTGAGAGCAAGTCATTTCCCTTTTACTCTTAAAGCCGCAAGGAGCTCTAAGCTGGCCATCTGTTTCAAGTAAACCATATTCAAGTGGAAAAGTAAAGATAAAAGCTAAGGGTTTTACCCACTTGAAGTTTGTATTGGGCGGTAATGGCCTTGGGATAGGTATTTCCAGTGGTTTTGCAAGCTCTACTCCCTTGTAGTCTTCTGTGAATTCTTCCACTTTTTTGCAAATTTCTTCAACTGCAACCACGTCCTGATCAAAGTCTTCGATATCTTCCTCATCATTTGAGTCATAATTGGGAGGTTGAGAAAAGTCTACCTCTGCATTATCTTCGTATTCACTTGGGGAAGATTCTTCTTTCTCAAAGAATTCACTTGCGGATACAAGTTCATTACTAGGAGAACTTGACTTGTGATTATCATCATCAAGGAAACCTGCTTCTTGAGTTGTTCCATCCAGTTCTTCATAAGATACCTGCTTTGGGGGGTTGTGCACTCTCCTCCTTAGCATCGATCGCAAATTTCTTGACGGAATTCTCCTCAATTATGGATTACCATGGAGGTTCAGCGTCTCCTAAGTCTTCAACCAACTCTTCTTCTTTTATAATGACAGCTTCCTCCACTAGTTCCAGTACAAAGTCATGCTCCACACTGTCTACTGGAGTTTTTAGTATCTCCTTCATGCTACGTTCTTCATTAGATTGTCCACATGGAGCCATGGGAGTTCATTGAGTGTCCAAACGTCGGAGAGATAATCGATTTATCGCTTGATTCAATTGGTGAAGGGTTGCATGAAATTTTTCTACTGTTTCCTTGAGACGTTCCTTGATAGATTCCTGGGTTGATGGATATGGATATGGTGTATAGGGAAGTGGTGGTTCTTGGCAGTAATTGGATTGGAATTGGTATGGATATAGGTTAGGTCATATGGAGGTGAATGATGGTAGGGGGCTTCTGAGTGTGGTGGTTCAAAGCTGTGTTGAGAAGGTGGTTCGTAGGCATATGATGGGGCTTGTTGGTAGCCACAGGGGGTCCACTATATCTGTCATCTTGGTATACACCTCGGAATGGCTCTTGACCGTAGTAATTTGGTGGGTGTTGGTTGTCACGAAAAGGTCCACCATAACATACTGTCTTGACATGCATTCTGGAATGGTCGTGGTCCATGGTATCTTGGAGGGTGTTGTTGCCTAAAGGGTTGATCAGATCCTCATTGCTCCATCCATCTTTGATTGTTTTGACCTTGATGCATGTTCCTGTTATAGCTTCCATTCCTTTCAACACTATTAGAACCAAACTCAAAGCGACGGGGTGAGAACTCATAGTAACTAATAAAAATTAAAAATAAAAACAAAAATAATTAAACAAGAAAAAGAAAATATTTACAATAACAAATAATAAGGCACACGTTTGCGATTCCCCGGCAATGGCGCCATTTTTAACGAACTAAATTCCTGCGCGGTCTAGAATTTTCACAAATAAATCTTCGTTGCAAGTATAGCTTCTAAACCGGCAAGGAATCCCTTTCGTACAAAAGTATAGTTGTCACAAGTAACAAAACCCAATAAAATTTATAACCGAAGTATTTAAACCTCGGGTCGTCTTCTCAAGAAATTGTAGGGAAGTATGATTTATTATTGGTTATGGAAAAAGATATATTTTATTTTGGGTTTTTGAAATAAGGAACAAGTAATTTAAATGACAGGAAAAATAAATTAATAATTAAGAAAACTCTTGGCAAGGTATGAAAATTAGAAGTCCTATCCTAGTTATCTTTATCAATTGTGATGATAATTGCTCGTTGCTCCCACTTAGTCAACCTCTAACTATGAAGGTAAGTCAAGTGGATAAATCAATATGAATCCTCAAGTCCTAGTCAATTCCCAAAGAAAGACTAGAGTTAGTAGAATTCAAGTCAATTAGCAACTTCCAATTATCAATCAACAAAAGAGTTTGATAACTCAAAAGTCTTTAATTACTCAGCCAAAGCCGAGAATATAGAAAGCTAAATAAAAATCATATATCTGAAATACCTCAAATTGCATTAATAAAAGAAATAAAATCTAACATGAAAAAGTTCATAAATTAAATTGGGAAAATAAATAAAAGGAACATTGAACCTGGAAATTGAGAAGAAGAAATCCTAAATCCTTTAAGAGGAATCCTAATCCTAAATCCTAAGAGAGAGGAGAAAGCCCCTCTCTCTGTAAAACTACATCTAAAAACTAAAGTTGTGAATTATGAAGGAATGATAAGTATTGTCCCCCGAGTCTCTGCATGTTTCCTGGCTTTATTCTGTGTTTCTGGGCCGAAAATTGGGTCAAAACACGGCCCTAAATTGCCCCTAGCGTTTTCTGATTTTTTTGCAGATCGCGCATGTCACGTGTACGCGTCGATCACGCGTACGTGTCGTTTGACGATTTTCCTCTCCGCGCGTGCTCGTTAGGCATGCGCTTACGTCGTTTGCGCGTACTCCAATCCACGCGTACGCGTCAAGCACGCGTACGCGTCAAGCACGCGTACGCGTCGTTGTGATTTTGTCCAAAGCGCGCGAACGCGTCATCCATGCGTACGCGTCACTGTTTGCTGGTTGTCTCCTTTATTTCTTGTGCTCCTTCCCTTTTTACAAGCTTCCTCTCCATTCTCTAAGCCATTCCTGCCCTATGAAGCATGAAACACTTAACACATGGATCACGACATCGAATGGTATAAAGGAGAACTAAAATACACAATAAAAAAAGATATATAGGAAGCAGGTTTTCAACCATGGAAATCATATGAATAAGTGGGCAAGAATTTGATAAAAACCAGTCAATTAAACACAATATAAACCATTAAATAGTGGTTTATCAAAGACACAAGGAAAGGGCAAGTTTCTCGGTACCTAGGAGCTCTTATAAGGCTGAATGCTAAGCTATTTGGTACAAAGCCTCTGGAAGAAAAACCTCCACTTCTTACCAAAGAGCTCCATGCTTTGGTTCAGCAAGAGCTACCTCAGAAGCTTCCAGATCCTGGACGCTTTCTGATTCCTTGCACCATAGGCACTATGACATTTGATAAGGCTCTGTGTTACCTATGGTCAAGCATTAACATCATGCCACACTTTGTAATGGAGATGTTAGGCATACTTGAGGTACAAGCTGTACATGTCTCTTTAGAGATGGTAGACAAGACCATGAAGAAGCCATACGGCTTAGTGGAGGATGTATTGGTTAAAGTTGAAAACCATTACATCCTTGCAAACTTCATAGTCCTGGACATTGAAGATGATGAGGATGACTGTGTCATCCTTGGAAGACGTTTCCTAGCCACAGCCAATGTTATCATTGATGTGGCTAAAGGAGAACTAACCCTAAAGTTAGGAGAGGATCACATCTTAATCAAGATGCCTCACCCCCATTCTCCCTCTAAAAGAGAGACAACTGTGCAACACCTAGTGTGCCAACCCTCTCTTCCTGTGCAGAGCTCTACAAAGCACCCAAACATCAATTCTAAGTTTGGTGTTGGGTAGTCCTTAACAAGATCTAAGCACAAAGGTACTAAGAAGAAAGTACCTAAAGGCTGGAAGGATAAGAAAGTCCCAACCGAAGGCCTCTCACCTAGGTTGAGAGTTGTCTTCACCAAGAAGCTAGTCTTACCACACACAGTGAGCCGTCTCCTATCTCTAGAGCATGTAGAGCTCATTCATGAGAGGACAGGCAGAAAATTCACTGTCAAGGACGAAAATCTGAGCCTATACTCACCTCCATAAGGAGCTAAAGGTCAAGCTAGTGACTTTAAAAGAGCACTTGTTGGGAGGCAACCCAATTTTACTCAAACTTATTTATTTTATTTTCATTTTGTTTTTCCTTTTGGTTGTTAGAGTCATGATCATGTGCATCAGTCAAGAGACAGGATTCACAGTAGTGAAAACAGAACACTCCAAGTAAAGTGTCAAAGTTGAATGCTAGCCAGGAAGCCCTGCTGGGCATTCAACACCCCAAGAGGGGAGCATTGTTGGCGTTAAATGCCAGCCAGAGAGTAGCCCCTGGGCGTCCAAACGCCAGTGTAAGAAAGCAGGGAATCTGGAATTCCCTAGCCTCTCAAGACCAAGAGGTCCCACGGAAGCTCCACCTACCCCACTTTCTTCTTTCCCATTGATCATATTTGCTCGAGGATGAGAAAAACTCTTAAGTTTGGTTTTTTAAAAGATCTACTTTGTGACTTTTACCACTCTTAAGTTTAGTAGAAGAGGATGGAGCAAACTAGAGACCATGCACATACATGAGCCTGTGCAGCCGCCTCAACAAAGACAAAGGAGTGACATAGAAAAGACCAAGCATTACACTGGATCCTCAAGGAGGAGTAGTAGCAATCATCATTTAGGTGGATTCGTTCTCTTTTACACCTCTTTCTGTTTTATTTTTCTGTTTTCTGTCTGTTTATTATTTGTTCTCTTGTTCTAGTTGTTTGATCATTTGCATTTGATTTCTTCAAGTTGTAAAATATTTCTTATATCTCTCACCTTGTTTAAATAAAAACTTTAATTGAAAAGAACTGAGAGATACATGAATTTCAAGTTTAAAATAAGATTAGTTTCATTAGTTTGATATGGTGTCATTTGATTTTGTTTTCTGAGTTTTTGAAATAAACAGCGCATATTTGAAGTTGAAATTTATGAATGTTGGCTCTTGAAATAATAAAGAAAAAAGGAAAAGTATTATTGATAATCTGAAAAATCTAAAAATTGATTCTTGAAGCAAGAAAAAATAGCAAAAAGAAAAAGAAAAAGCTTGCATGCGGGAAAAAAAGTGGCGAAAATAGAAAGAAAGAAAAAATAAAAAGCATGCAATAAAAGCCAATAGCTCTTTAAACCAAAAGACAAGAGCAAAAAGACAATAACCCTTAAAACCAAAAGGCAAGGGTAAAAGGACCCAAGGCTTTGAGCATTAATGGTTAGAAGGGCCTAAAGGAATAAAATCCTGGCATAAGCAGCTAAACCAAGCTGTCCCTAACCATGTGCTTGTGGCGTGAAGGTGTGAAGTGAAAAACTTGAGACTGAGCACTTAAAGTTGGGGTCCAAAGCAAATAGAGTGTGCTTAAGAACTCTGGACACCTCTATCTGGGGACTTTAGCAAAGCTGAGTTACAATTTGAAAAGGTTCACCCAGTTAAAGTGTCTGTGGCATTATTGTATCCGGTGGTAATATTGGAAAATAAGGTGCTTAGGGTCATGGCCAAGACTCTGAAAAGCTATGTTCAAGAATCAAAATAAGCTCAACTAGGAGAGTCAATGATATTATCTGGATTCTAAGTTCCTAAAGATGCCAACATCTCTGAATTTCAATGGATAGTGAGATGCCAAAACTATTTAGAAGCAAAAAGCTACTAAGACCCCATCATCTGATTTTAACTAAGTTTCTTTTGAAACTTAGAAACTGATTGTATCTTAATTTTCTTTTCTATTCTACTGTGTTTTTAGTTGCTTGGGGACAAGAAACGGTTTAAGTTTGGTGTTGTGATGAGCGGATATTTTATACGCTTTTTGACATCATTTTCATAAAGTTTTTAGTAGTTTTTATTTAGTTTTTATTAATTTTTATAGGTTTTAGTGTTAAAATCACATTTTTGGATTTTACTATGAGTTTTTGTGTTTTGGGAAATTTCAGGTAATTTCTGGCTAAAATTGAGGAGCTAGAGCAGAAGTCTGATTCAGAGACAGAGAAAGCATTGCAGATGTTGTCCAGATCTGACCTGCCTGCATTTGGAAGAGCTTTTCTGGAGCTACAAAAGTCCAAATGGGGCGCTCTCAATAGCTATGAAAAGCTGACTTTCGGCGCTTTCCAGGAATATGTAATAGTTTATACTTTGCTTCGGATTAGAAGGCCCAAAACTGGCATCCAAAGGCCTAGAGAGGACCCCCTAGCTGGCGTTCCACGCCCAAGGAGCCTTATAGCACATGTATCTCATCAAGGCTCAGCCCAAACACTCACCAAGTGGGCTCTAGAAGTGGATTTTAGCACTAAATAGACTGTTTTACGCTTACTAGTTATTTGTTTAGTATTTAAGGGATTAACTTTATGTAATTCAGAAGTCTTTGACCACTTGAAGTTCCTTGGAACCTTTTACACCTCTCGAAGAGGGAGGTCTGCCATTTTTTTTGTTTTTCCATTGTTTTACTTTCAGTATGAGTTTCTAAACCTTTTAGGTTGAGGTGAGGAGCCTTGCTGAGTCCTATGAATTAAAAGAAGTACCATTATTTCTTCTTCGATCCGTGTTTGATTTATCTATAAGATGTATATCCCGATCTTCATTGTGGTGAACAGGATGATCTGACATATTGGCTCTGTTCATCACATTAAGACTAACGTGCCTAACAAACACCCACGTCTACTTGGTTTCGTGTGAGTACCTGGAAGAAAAGCACAAGCCAACAGCTATGTTTATACATCTCTCAGACGGTTAATCCACGATTTCGTTGAAGACTTCTCGAGACACCAGTTCAGCCGATCTCCGGGGAGATTATAGTCTCTGTGGTATAGGCTAGATTCCAATGAAGAAGCGTTCTCAGATCCGGAAGATTAGACCTTGTTTGTGGCGTTTTGAGTAGGATCGCCAAGAGAATAGACTACTATGCGCTTCACCCTTCGTCAGATTGAATATCACGACCACTGGCCACGGTTGTGTTCAACTTGTAGCAGAGGAGATCATTGACCACGTGCAATGGCTTTCATCACTTATAGCCTACCATAGAAGAAGATCATTCACAAGAAAAGAAGACAATAGTATCAGAGTTATTTCAGAAAAATATAGCAACTCCAACTCCCAACTCTATTCCCAGCATATAATTCCTAATAGCTAACTTCTTAACAACCTTTGATTCCGCCTGACTAAGACCTGCAAGACAACCATAGCTTGGTTCAAGCCACAATCCTCGTGGAATTGACCCTAACTCGCTCAGGTATTACTTGGACGACCTAGTGCACTTGTTGGTACTGCTGCTGTTGTACAAAATTGTGTGGGTTTTGCGTACACACGCACCAGCGTCCCACGCCGAGAGCATTGGCTTGGCTTGGCGTGCCACACCCAGCTCTCAAGTGGCACACCCATGTTGGTGATTGGCTTGGTGTGCCACACCCAAAACTCAAGTTGCACGCCCATGATGTGAGTTGACTTGGCGTCCCACGCCCAAGTCTCAAGTGCCACGCCCTATGGTGCAGCCGTTCATCCTCTTCTCTGGTAATTTGAACTAGGGTGCCATGCCCAGACCTGGTGTGCCACGCCTATATTAAAACCTTCAATTTTCTTTTTTAGAGGGTTGGCCTGGTGTGCCACGCCCAGGTCTGGCGTGCCACGCCCCTTGTTGGTGCACAAACTTTCCCTTTTGGTCTAGTTAGATAGCGTGCCACGCCCCATACACCAAGTGACATGCCTATTGATAGTTGGCTTGGCGTGCCACACCCAGAGTCTCAAGTGTCACACCTTCAATGAGGTCTTACCCTTATCTTCTGAGAAATTGGCCTGGCATGCCACGCCCATGATGGTAGTGTGGGCTCATAAGCTTGGCGTGCCATGCCCCTAGTACCATGTGGCACGCCCGTTGAAGTTGCTCCTTCCCTTCTCCTTTGGACCTTTGTACTGGTGTGCCACGCCTTCGACCTGGTGTGCCACGCCCAGCTTGGGAGATAGAACTAGTTTTGCACACCCAGCTTGGCCTACCACGCCCTTGATAACTCTTCAAAGATCCCTTCCAGGAAAACATCACTGGCATGCCACGCACATTGTTGATCTTGAAGAACCTTCTTCTGGAAAATATGCCTGGCGTGCCATGCCCAGCAGTGGTGTGCCACGCCTATAGTGAAGCTTAGCCATCCTTCTTTTGGAGAATAGAGCTAGCGTGCCACGCCCAGCAGCGGCGTGCCACGCCTGATGTTGAGCTTGGAGTTCCCTCTCTGGACATCATAACTAGCATGCCACGTCCAGCAATGCATGTCATAGCCATGATAAACCTTCAACATCCTTCCCTAGAAAAAGATAACTGGCGTGCCAATCCTAGCCTTGGCGCGCCACGCCCATTGTAGTTCTTCAAGGATTCTCTTCTGGAAATTATAACTAGCATGCCACGTCTGACCTTGGCATACCACGCCCATTGAAACTCTTCAAAGACTCCTTCTTGGTTCATATGTATGGCATGCCATGCCTGGTCATAGATCTTGAAGTTTGCTTGAAGTGGCATGCCCCACTCACACCCCCAGCATCCTTGCTTGCTTTCTTCCTCTTTTGTTACTCTTTTCACCTGAAAATAAGCAAGAACTCATTTCAAGGCATATTCTTATAAACCTGTGATATAACTCTTATACATGTATCAAATGAATGAGAATTAATCACTTCAGTGGGCCTTTTTGATGAGAACAAGAGGTAAATAATGCAAGTCATCACAACACCAAACTTAATTTTTGCTTGTCCTCAAGCAAATAAATGCGAATTCTTTTAAATGATTGAAACTTGGCCCTTAAGAGGATGCAATCAACAATTAGAGATAAAGACTAAATATCAAATCATGCATGAGCTTGGTTATTTGCTTTCATCTTACAATGAAACCCTTAGACCCTTGAGGATCTCTTTATGTCCCTGTTTTTAGAGCCCTTTCTATTGATTGTCACCTTGAAGTAGTAACGTTTGTTATTTTTCTTTTGATTGCTCTTTTTCTTCTTTTATTATTCTTTTGTTTCCTTGATTGACCACGACTCTAAATGTTTTGTCTCATGACGAACTTTTAAAGTAAGCCTTCAATTAGCACTTCCAAACCAGTTGGTTTTAGGGTACCAAGTGTTGAGACACCCCTAAGAATTTACTTGCTCAGGTCTCTTTTCTTGGCACATATTTACCACAAGCATCTACTAGAATCTTGGCTCTTTGAGCCATTGGTTTCTTTAATTTCTTCCTAGTAGTTGATGCTCAGAGCCTTGGGTCATGCTTACTACTTCTTGGATCTATTTGTATTCAAGGGTCATCCTTAGCATCTACTTGTTATGTCCTCTATGTCTAGTTGTTTCATTATAAATTATTCACTTCCCAAACTTCATTCTATGGTTTTACACTTTACTCTTCATCTCTTACTTTGATTCCGCTCACTTAAGTCGTAGTTCCTTAATTTTGTTTTACAAGCAACTCATCATTAACTCCTTTTGGAAACAAACTAAATTTGTTGATATTGTAAAAAATTAACAATCAACATTTTCTTCCTCAAAATAAAACTAAAACTTATGAACTCATACAAGGACTATTAACTCATAAAAACTCATAAAAACAAACATCCAGCATATCAAAAGAAACTACTAAGCAATAAATTCAGAAAATAGCTTCCAAATGGGATTCAACAACCTTTACTTGTCATGATGCTTCTCCCTTGATCAGTGCATTGGTCCCTTCCCTTTATCCTTTTTCTTGTAGGACTCATCACCACTCTTCTTTGTAGAAGCTCCTTCTTGTGCTTGTGATACGTGGTCAGGAGAGCATTTTTGCCATCTTAGAGCTAAGGGACGGAATGGTAATCTTGTCATATTCAAGGATCTGAATACTAGAATAATTTTACCATGCCAGTCTTGGACATCACGAAGACCAAGAGTCTGTCTCAAAAACAGTAGTGCTGAAAGGGCGACAACTCACAAAGCCCATTGGGCTAAGTCAGGACAGCAAGAAGCCCAATAATGCTTTTCAAATTCAATGAGAGGCATAATTTATTATTAATTTTCGAATTTTTAGGCATTTAAGTTAGTTTGTTTTGTTGTTAGAGTTTGTTGAAAGATTTGAATTACTCCTGATTTGCTTAGTAGTATTTTTAGGGATTTTAAATTTAAATCAAATCTGATCTAATCTAATAAGATCACATCTGATTTAAATTAGTTATCATATCTTTAGGATTTTAAAATTTAAATCAAATATGATCTAATCCAATAAGATCAAATCTAATTTAAATTAGTTATCTTATCTTTTAGTTACTTTGTTAGGTGCCTATTTAAACACTTTTGGTGAGGCAATTTACATAACTTTTAATGAATAAAACTTCCTTAGTGCTTTATGCACGTTTTTATTGTGTGATTAAGTGAGGTGAGTGATTTGCTTCGCTTGTTGCATGGAGAAAATTGAGTGATTCAATTTTCATCCCTCTGATCTAGGTTGTCAAGGACAAGTTCTTTGAAGGTCTAGTAGGGAGCCCCTTCCGGTGACCTAGGTTGCTAAGAACAGGTAACTTAGAGGTCTAGTAGGAAACCCCCCCTTATCTATCCTGTTGTTTTTCCTTTATCTGTTTTTTTCCTTATCATCTGGTATTAGTTCAGGTCGTAGGTAAATTCTTATTTATCTACACGTTCCATGGGTCTTGTTTAGTCTCTTTTTTTTCTCTCTTTAATTTCTGTAAATTCACGTTAGAGTAAAAAAAAAATTTCTTTTTTTAATTTTGTTTTTGCAATTATTCTATCTTTAAGTCAGTGTCTGGAAAAAAATAATAAAAAATGATTGAGTATTACGATAGTGATGATGAAGGAAGCTCATATGCGAAAAAGAGTTCTCAGTTTCAAATTCCTGCATTCAAAGGGAGGAATGATCCTGAAGCGTATTTCAGATGGGAAAGGAAGGTAGAATCGATTTTTGCAAATTGTATCCTATCAGAAGAAAAGAAGGTTCAACTAGTACAAGCCAATTTTTCCATTGCTGCCCGTATATGGTGGACTGAATTAGGAAGATCTAGAAGACGGTACGGAAAGTGCCCAATTAGTAGCTGAGAGAAGATAAAGAAAATCTTGAGGAGGCAGTTTGTGCCATCATCATACTACAATGCGTTTTTTGGAAAAAAATTTTACGTTACAACAAGGCTTAGAATCAGTGATGGAGTACCACAAGGAGTTTCTCTATTTGATGGACATGGCTAATATTAAAAGGAGTCCTGAGGTTCTTAAGGATCGCTTTTTCTTTGGATTACGTGAAGAACTTGCAGATGAAGTCCAACTTTACCGTTACATAACCATGGACAATTTGGTCAAATTGGCCATTGATTGGGAGCAGGTGCAACAAATGATAACTCGCCATAACAAGAGGAATTCTTCGATGTCTATCTCTCATTCTTCTTCAAAGCCAGAGATGGAAGAACTTGTTGAGTATGCTATAGAGGGTGATGTGTCCTTGGAAGATTTAACAGTGCAGAATTTCTCAACTGGGTCCTTGGGATGTGAGCAATTTGAAGAATATGAGAGAAAAGAAATTGAGAAAGAGATTGAGTGTTTGAGTGAAAAGAATCCATGTTTGATTGAAAGCAAGGGGTTTGAGAGAAAAGATGAGAATAGTGAGCGAGAGGAGTCAATGAATGAAAAAGAAATTGAGTTCAATAAACACACTTGTGAGAGAGATCTAGAAAGTTCTAGCTTAGATAAGAGTGCATTAGTCTCATTAAAATCCACAGAGTCCTTAGTTTCTCATACATCTAACCACAAAATTCCTAGTGTTATTATATCAAATTTTCCAGGCATTGTAGATTCACTGGTCAATTATGGAGGCATTAATATGAATGAAAAGGAAGAAAGACAAATTGCACACTTTGGACAAGATGGTGAAACCATGGTTGGAAAGATTGAACTTGCACACATGAGGGACATAGCTACAATTCAGTGGATAGAGAAAAGCCATCAAACAATGGTATTTAAACCTAGAGATTGGGTTTGGATTCCTTGGAGGGGCGAAGAGCATCTCATGCAAGATTCGAGGATGAATCTTTTTGAAGAGGGAGAGAATGATATGTGGTCATGAGGGCATTTTCGTCATCTTAAAGCTAAGGGACGGAATGGTAAGCTTGTCATATTCAAGGATCTGAATACTAGAAGAATTTTACGATGCCTGTCTTGGACATCAAGAAGACCAAGAGTCCGTCTCAAAAACAGTGGTGTTGAAAGGGCGACAACTCATAAAGCCCATTGGGCTAAGTCAGGACAGCAAGAAGCCCAATAATACTTTTCAAATTCAATAAGAGGCATAATTTATTATTAATTTTCAAATTTTTAGGCATTTAAGTTAGTTTGTTTTGTTGTTAGAGTTTGTTGAAAGATTTGAATTACTCCTGATTTGCTTAGTAGTATTTTTAGGGATTTTAAATTTAAATCAAATCTGATCTAATCTAATAAGATCAAGTCTGATTTAAATTAGTTATCATATCTTTAGGATTTTAAAATTTAAATCAAATATGATCTAATCCAATAAGATCAAATCTGATTTAAATTAGTTATCTTATCTTTTAGTTAGTTTGTTAGGTGCCTATTTAAACACCTTTGGTGAGATAATTTACATAACTTTTGATGAATAAAATTTCCTTAGTGCTTTATGCATGTTTTTATTGTGTGATTAAGTGAGGTGAGTGATTTGCTTCGCTTGTTGCATGGAGAAAATTGAGTGATTCAATTTTCATCCCTCTGATCTAGGTTGTCAAAGAGAAGTTCTTTGAAGGTCTAGTAGGGAGCCCCTTTCGGTGACCTAGGTTGCTAAGAACAGGTATGTTAGAGGTCTAGTAAGAAACCCCCCTTATCTATCTTGTTGTTTTTCCTTTATCTGTTTTTTTTCCTTATCAGCTTGGGTGTCCTTTGGCTTCCAAAAGCCTAGCCTCTTCACGAAAGTCCTCTCATCCTCCTTGTGCTTAGCCAAAATCTCTTCCTGCCTGGCACTAAGCTCTTCCATTCCATGCATAAATGTTATAAAGTTGGGGTTCAGGGTGGCTACCACATTATACAAGTGATTCAGCTTCACTTGTGTGTTTATATCATATTGCCTTCTTGAAGTGGTTCTAGCCTCATAAAGGGACCTAAATTCAGCAAGATTCCTCTGTTAAACCATTTGTTGCTCCAGAATTTTGTTGAGGCTACCATACATTTCTCTCCAATGGAATTGGAATTGCCCTTGCTGCTCCTTAATTTGCTCTATGTTTCCTTGAAATTGCAGAATGCTCTCTTGCATTTGTTCCCAATGCTTCTGTTGCTACATGAGTTGGTTGTTGTCTCCATGAATGTGGTGGATATTCTACTGTATCTCTTCCCAATTGAATTCTTCTGGAAATTATGCTTGAACTTGTGGAATCGGTGCTTGGATATATGCCTCTTCTTGTTGTGGTGGCTCTTGTAGTGCTTGCATATGAACTCTATGCTCTCTGGCCCTTTGTAGTGGGTTGACAACCACCACTTTTTCCATCTTCTTGGCAGTTATTGGCTTGTCTTACACTAGCAATGTCTCGTCAATGATAGTTTCCACCCTAGCCTTATCACATAATCGTTGGATAATGCTTAGAAAAGCCAGCCTTGTACTGTCCTTGGTGCTTGTTAGCACCCTTTGAATGTTGTTTGCATTCATCTTTCCCACATTCACATTTTTCTCCTTCATGATACTATAGATTAGCACTACCCTTTCTGTAGTTACCTCTGAGCTGTTGAAGGTAGGGTTGAGGGATCTCCTCATAAAATCTAGCTATCCTCTAGCTTGAGGACATAAATCTCTCCTCCTCATTTGGCTTGGTCTCCCGTCTTTGTCCTTGATCCACTCAGTGTTGAGAACACAAATTTCATTCAGAATATCTTCAAATCTGGGATCAAGTTGCTTCACTCTTTCTTTATAGCTCTAGGAGGATCTTGTGCGCGTCACTTCCAACATGCTTTCTAGATTTTCAGGGCTGTAATATATTGTTTTCCCCTCACAAAACTTAGATAAGTGAGCTGTTGGCCTGGCTGCAAAATAGCATTGGCATAAAATTCTCTCACCAAGCTCACCACCACATTCTTTGGTGGATTGCAAAAGATTGCCCAGTCCCTATTATTAATCTCAATAGTGATTTCTCTATGCTCATCTCTTCCCAATTGGAAGCCAACCTCTGGAATGATTTGCCTCTCACTCACCCACCCAAAGAACTGGTTTTGGTGGAAGAATGAAAGAAACTTGTGCTCATTGTAGCTTGAAGAGGCAGAGGAGGTTTCTTTGGTCTTTCTTTTCTTTGATCCAAAGGCTATTGGTGGTGCCATTTGTGGAGCAAGAAACTGGTGAATAAAGAGATGGTAGAGGAAAGAAAGAGAATAGAGTAAAGCAAAAGGGATTTTGCTCAACACTAAACTTAGGAATTGATTATCCTAATCAAGAAAGAGAACAAGAAGGTACAGAAGGGAGAGTAGAGGTTTCAGATGAAAGAAGGAATGTATGAGTATGGTGTGATGAGGAGGGTTGGGTGAGTGCAATATATAAGGTGGGAAAAAAGAGTCTGGAAGGGTATGTAATTTATGGCAAACTTGAATTTTCATAATGGGAATTGGCGCATGGCGTGGGAGAAGCGCCACTTGAAAGTGGTTCAGCTTTTTTCAGATTGTAAGTTCCAAAGTGTGAAGTACACTTTGACTCCCTTACTTGATGAGTGATCAATATTTTGTGGGCCCTACCTCTTCCTGAAATTTCAGTTACAAAATTCTCATTAGTAATCAAAGGATTGCTTTATTTTCTTCTAATTAATTGCCATTTATATTGTGTGTCTTTTGGACACCAAACTTAAGTTCATTGCATCTGGTAACTGGTGCTCATGATTAAACTTTATTGTATATATTAGGAGTGGAAGAAATTTAATTCTGTATACCCTTCCACTTCCACTCTATGTGTAGACAATTTAAGTTACCTTTCATTTATCTCTCCAAATTACTTGGTGCATTAAGATACCAATTGATTGGGCTCAATTTGGATGCACGACTGGAATTTTTCATAATGGTGGCCACACCAAACTTAATTTTTGGCTTACTCTTAAGATCAATTAAATTATTGTCATGTAAGTTCCAAAATTAAGTGGGCTGGTGGCCACACCAAACTTAGTTCTTCAGCTAGTTTCTCAACCCAATTAAAGACATCACATAGCAAGGTATGCAAGGTTGATCTTCCAAAATAAAGTTAAGAACACTCTAAATCTTAAAAAGAAATCTAAGGCTACCAAAGTAAGCAGTTGACACTAGAAGCTAGAAAGCAATAAACTAGAGTAACAAACATGGAACAAGTTTAAAAACAGTAAACTAAAAGGATATGAATGTTGGGTTGCCTCCCAACTAGCGCTACTTTAACGTCATTAGCTTGACGGTTCTTCCTCTTCAGCTGAGGTTGTAGTTCACTTTTTGCTCATCCAGTGAGTCTCTCAAGTAATGCTTACGTTTATGGCCATTTACAATGAATGTCCTCTGTGTTTTGTCATCCATAAGCTCCACATGACAATAATGGGAAACTTTGATGATTGTGAAGGGCCGTGACCATCTTGATTTCAGCTTTCCTGGGAAGAATTTGAGCCTTAAGTTGTATAAGAGATCCTTTTGGCTTTCTACAAACTCCCTTCTTGATATCTTTTGATCATGCCATTTCTTTGTTTTCTCCTTATAAATCTTCACATTTTCATAGGCTTGAGTTCTGAATTCTTCTAATTCATTCAGCTGCAGCCACCTTTTTTCCCCAGCAGCTTGAATATCAAAGTTTAACATCTTTAGAGCCCAAAATGCTCTATGCTCAAGTTCCACTAGTAGATGACAAGCTTTTCCAAACACCAATTGGTATGTAGACATGCCAATAGGTTTCTTAAAAGTTGTTCTATAGGCCTATAAAGCATCATCCAACTTCTTGGACCAATCTTTCCTTGAGTTCCCAATAGTCTTCTCAAGGATCCTCTTGAGCTCTCTATTTGAAATTTCAGCTTGACCATTGGTTTGTGGATGGTATGGGGTGGCTACTTTGTGCTTAACACCATATTTGAGGAGGAGTATCTCTAGTTGCTTGTTGCAAAAGTGACTTCCTCCATCACTTATAAAAGCTCTTGGAACCCCAAACCGGCTAAATATATTATTCCTCAAGAAATTGATCATCATTTTGTTGTCATTAGTTGATGTTGCTATGGCCTCTACCCATTTGAACACATAGTCCACAACGACCAATATATAATTGTTTGAGTATGAGGGTGGAAAGTTCCCATGAAGTCAATCCCCCAAACATGAAGCTACTCTAACTCCATTATGAACCTCTGTGGAATCTCATTCTTTTTGGGTAGGTTGCCAACTTTTTGACACTCATTGCACCTTGTAACCAACTTCTTACATCGTTGAACATAGTGTGCCAGAAAAATCCATATTGCAAAACCTTGGCTGCAGTCCTCTCTCCACTAAAGTGTCCTCCATAGGTAGATCCATGGCAGTGCCAAAGAACCTTTTGTCCTTCCACATGAGAAATGCATCTTCTTTGAATTCCATCAGCACACTTCTTGAAGAGGTATGGTTCATCCCAAATAAAATGCTTGGCATCATTGATGAGCTTCCTTCATAAGGGCTTGTTGATGTTGGATGGTAGCTCTCCCCAAGTAAGCATACTTTAAGCTTGGAGGCATAATGCATGAAAACTTGTCTCTCAATAAATGTTCTACCGGCAAGTGCACCAGATTGTCGTCAAGTAAAAACTCATTGTGGAGTGAGGTCGAATCCCACAAGGATTGGTTGGTTGATCAACGTTAATTGGAGAATTATTCTAGTTGAACAAAATCCGAATTTAATTGGGGTTGCAGAATGTAAATTGGTGAGAAACTTAAATTGTAAGAAATTAAATGAACATAAATTAAATTACAGGAATGTAGGTGCAGAAACTTAAATTGCAAGAAATTAAAAGGGAATGAGGATTAAGCATTAAATTAAAGAACATAATGTAAAGAGAATGGATAGATCAGAAGTGGGAAAGCTCATTGGGGTCCGGAGATGTTATAATTCTCCGGATCAAATTCATTTTCATCTCTTCCTTAATCAATGCATTCATTGATCTCCTTGGCAATCTTAAGTGATTAGATCCCAATTCCTTGGCAATCTAATCTCTCTAAGCATGAACAATTACCCAATTCCTTAATTTAAGTGCTCATGGGAAGAGATGAAGTATGATCACTGATTATACCACACATATTTATAGATCAAAGTGTTGGTAGGATTACATGTCACGATACCCATCCAAACCCCAATCAAATCCGATGTGAGAAAGCATTTCTAGCATGATCTCTACATTCCTCTTCCAAGGTTTAGAGGAGATCCAATTATGAATAGCTTATTTTCCAAGATAACTATCCAATTGGATGAAGACCGAAGCTTTCTAGCAAAATCAAAAGAAAAGAAAGAAGAAGAAGAATGAAAAACCAATATTGATCCATTGAATTACACAGAGCTCCCTAACTGATGAGCGGATAATTTGTATGCTTTTTGGCATTGTTTTTAGTGTGTTTTTAGTATAATCTAGTTAGTTTTTAGTATATTTTTATTAGTTTTTAGCTAAAATTCACTTTTCTGGACTTTACTATGAGTTTGTGTGTTTTTCTGTGATTTCAGGTATTTTCTGGCTGTAATTGAGGGTCCTGAGCAAAAATCTGATTCCGAGACCAAAAAGGACTGCGGATGCTGTTGGATTCTGACCTCCCTGCACTCAAAGCAGATTTTATGGAGCTACAGAAGCCCAATTGGCGCGCTCTCAACGGCGTTGGAAAGTAGACATCCTGGGCTTTCCAGCAATATATGATAGT
>NC_029775.3:43839553-43840380 GCF_000817695.3 Arachis duranensis | reverse complement strand
CCAAGCAGTTCAACTGAGGAGTGGGAAGACACTGAATAACACTGCTCAAAATAGCAAAAAGCCAAACAAGGAACAATTGACAGGGGATAACCAAACCACTGTTCAAAATCCCTCTGAGGACAGTAAGAGCCCAGAGAGGAATGTTATTGGCGTTCAAACGCCAGAGAGGGAGGGAAAGCTGGCGTTAAACGCCCATTCCCTGCCTAGTTCTGGCGTTCAAACGCCAGAAAAGGGGGAAAAGTTGGCGTTAAACGCCCATTTTCCAAGGTGGAAAGCTGGCGTTAAACGCCCATCCTGCACCCAGTCCTGGCGTTCAAACGCCAATGAGGAATCAGACACCTGAGAGTGCTAATAGTAACCCCTCTAAGAAGGCTTCTCCAACCGCCTCTGTAGGGAATAAACCTGTAGCATCTAAGGTTGAAGAATATAAAGCCAAGATGCCTTATCCTCAAAAACTCCGCCAAGCGGAACAGGATAAGCAATTTGCCCGCTTTGCAGACTATCTAAGGACTCTTGAAATAAAGATTCCGTTTGCAGAGGCACTTGAGCAAATACTTTCTTATGTTAAGTTCATGAAAGAAATCTTAAACCATAAGAAGGATTGGAGAGAAACTGAAAAAGTGTTTCTCACTGAAGAATGCAGTGCAGTCATATTAAAAAGCTTACCAGAAAAGCTTCAAGATCCAGGAACCTTTATGATACCATGCACATTAGAAGGTGCATATACCAAGACAGCCCTTTGTGACATTGGAGCAAGTATCAACCTAATACCTGCATCCACTATCAGAAAGCTTGGATTGACTGGAGAAGTCAAACCAACCCGGATA
>NC_029775.3:43835052-43835702 GCF_000817695.3 Arachis duranensis | reverse complement strand
CATAATGGGCACCATTCTGGGCGTTTAACGCCAGGTGTGCAGCATCCTGGGCGTTTTGAAAAACGCCCAGTGATAAAGGCTTTCTGGCATTTAATGCCAGCCAGGGCACCTGGCTGGGCGTTAAATGCCCAAAAGGGGTAGCCATTGGGCGTTAAACGCCAGAATGGGTGCCATTCTGGGCGTTTAACGCCAGAAAGGTGGGGGGACCACATTTTTGTTTTCAACTCAAATTTTTTCAAACTTTCCTCTTTTTACCCATACTCTTCTACATCAATGCACTTCAACCTTTCATCATTCACTTTCAAATCTTCACAAATCAAAACCATTCTTCAAATCTATTTCAAATTGATCCCAAATCTTCTTCAAAAACTCACCCTTTTCTCAATTTCTTTCCATATCTTCTCAAATCTCCCTTCAAATCTCTCTTTTTTTTTTTCGAAAAAACTCTCCCCCTTACCTTATAAATTCATGTTTGGCTTCCTCTTTCCACCACACCATTCGAATTTCCTCTTCCTCTCTCTCTCTTCTCTTCTTTCTTCTCTTTTTGCTTGAGGACAAGCAAAACCTCTAAGTTTGGTGTGCTTTTCCGTGATCACTAAGCCAAGATTCATCAAGATCATGGCTCCTAAGGGAAAACAAACCAACTCACG
>NC_029775.3:43833245-43834668 GCF_000817695.3 Arachis duranensis | reverse complement strand
TACAGAACCATGGTCAGAGGGAAAGTTATGTACTTCCATCTGGACAAAATAAGAGAAATTTTCAAACTACCTCAACTGCAAGATGATCCTGACTCCTTCAATAGGAGGATGGTGAGAGTAGATAAAGGGTTGGATCAAGTTCTAGAGGACATATGCCTCCGTGGGACTAAGTGGATAACCAATTCAAAGGGTGTCCCAAACCAACTCAAGAGGGGAGACCTCAAGCCAATTGCAAGAGGGTGGCTAGACTTTATTGGGCGTTCCATATTGCCCACTAGCAACCGTTCTGAGGTCACCATCAAGAGGGCAGTGATGATCCATTGCATTATGCTTGGAAAAAAAGTGGAGGTTCATCATGTGATTGCTTGTGAGATCTACACAATTGCAAATAAAAATTCCACTATAACCAAACTGGCTTATCCAAGCTTGATCTCCTTGCTCTGTAAAGAGGCTGGGGTGAAGATGGAAGCAGATGAGTTCATACCCATTGAACACCCAATCACCAAGAAGTCAATGGAAGGAACAAGAGAAGCAGGGGCGTGAACTCCAAGAGTTGAAACGCCAAAAGCTCTCCTCTCAAGCTGAGGGAGCATCCACTTCTCAAAATCAAGGTTGTTGAGTCCTAACTCTGTGAAAACCTCTATCATTAGGAGCCTATGTTTTTGCATTTTCTTTTTCTTTTGTTTTGTTTTCTATTTTTATTTTTTTAGTCTTATATCTATTTTTGAGTCTTTTTCTTACTTCATAGTTAATAAAATTGAAATTTTATGCCTTAAAGCTATGAATGTCCTATGAATCCATCACCTCTCTTAAATGAAAAATGCTTTAATCACAAAAGAATAAGAAGTACAGGATTTCGAAATTTATCCTTGAAACTAGTTGAATTAGTTTGATGTGGTGACAATACTTTTTGCTTTCTGAATGAATGCTTGAACAGTGCATATGTCTCTTGAATTTGTTGTTTTGAGAATGTTAAAAAAATTGTTGGCTCTTGAAAGAATGAGGAAAAAGAGAATTGTTATTGAGGATCTAAAATCATTAGACTGATTCTTGAAGCAAGAAAAAGCAGTGGATACAAATTTCTCAAAAAAAAAAATAATAATTTTTCGAAAAAAAAGAGAAGAAGAAAAGAAAAAGAAAAAGAAAGAAATAAAGTTGTGATCCAAGGCAATAAGAGTGTGCTTAAGAACCTTGGACACCTCTAATTAGGGACTTTAGCAAAGCTGAGTCACAATCTGAAAAGGTTCACCCAATTATGTGTCTGTGGCATGTATGCATCCGGTGGTAATACTGGAAGACAGAGTGCTTTAGGCCACAGCCAAGACTCATACACTAGCTATGTTCAAGAATCATTATGCTCAACTAAGAGAATCAATAACACTATCTGAGTTCTGAGTTCTTATAGATGCCAATCATTCTGAAC
>NC_029775.3:43820092-43832308 GCF_000817695.3 Arachis duranensis | reverse complement strand
TTAGTGACAGACGCAAAAGAATCACTGGATTCTATTCCTGCCTGACCGAGAACCGATAGTTGAATTCCGCGTGCTGTGACAGAGCATATGCAATCGCTTTCACTGAGAGGATGGGAGGTAGCCATTGACAACGGTGAAACCCTACATACAGCTTGCCATGGAAGGAGACTCGCGTGTTTGAAGAAGAAGACAGTAGGAAAGCAGAGATTCAGAAGAGGGAGCATCTCCAAACCTCAACCTATTCTCCATTACTGCAAAACAAGTAATCATTTCATGTTCTTTTGCTTTTCACAATCAATCCTGATAATTTCTAATATCCTGACTAAGATTTACAAGATAACCATAGCTTGCTCCAAGCCGACAATCTCTGTGGGATCGACCCTTGCTCACGCAAGGTATTACTTGGACGACCCAGTACACTTGCTGGTTAGTTGTGCGGGATTGCAAAAGTGTGATTGCAATTTCATGCACCACTAACCCAATGAAAGGGGTTTAGTTGTTCATAGCTCTCAGAATGGAAAATGAAAATGAAAAGTACATTGCAGATGACAAGTAAAATTTTAGCAGAGTCTCAGTACAGTGTATCTGCCTCCCTGATGACAAGTCATCTTATGCTAGCTTTTCAAGTATTTTTTACTTGTTTCATTAGGTTTTATGCACTTTCTTGCACAATAAGTAAGTGATTTGGAGTGGATTTTCATGGTTACTTAGAATCAATCAACAATCATTTATTTAACACAAAATAATAGGGTTTAAGCAAGAATTAGTTGATTTTATGAATGATTTAGAAACCTTGTGAATTTAGTGATACTTTGATATGTTTGTTTGGTTACTTGTAGGTGAAGAAATGAAAAAAAAGAACCATGAAAGCGTGCTCAACCCAAGTGTTTCCCATGACATAAAAGCGTAGCACTCAAGGAACAAGGCCAAGCATAGCGCTCACTAATTGAGTGGAGCCTTCACAAATTGAATGCTAGTGAGAAGGGAAGAGGAAGCAAGGCCAAGCATAGCGCTCAAACTTCCCAACGGAGCGCTCAATACCAATACTCAAAAACAACGCCAACGCTCAAATCAGTGAGTGCTACGTTCACTTTTACAACATTTTCGGGCATGGCACAAAAGAAAAGCAAGGTGCAACACTTAAAGTGGGGTAGCCAAGGTTCGAAAAGGGAACCACACAAGCAAGGGAGCGCTACGTTGGAAGCTTCCAACTGAGCGCTATAAGGAAATTGAAGCCAAGAGAGGGCAGCCAAGGTTCGAAGAGGAGTCTAAGGCACGAAATGGGCGCTACATTGGAAATTTCCAACTGAGCGCTATGCATGGGCAAGGAGGCAAGGCTCGAAGGAGGACACAAGGAGCTAGTAGTGCTATGTTCATTCTCCTCACTAGGCGCTCCACTGGAGCTAGGACCCTTGGTCCATATTCAATCAAAATTTCCATCTTGGATACACTTCTACACCAACTTGAAAAGCCCACTCCAAGTTCTGAAAATCAAAAATAGAAAGTGTATAAATAGGAGTTAATTTGATTTGTAGAGGAACCTTTAGTTCATTTTTTAGTTTTCACTTTTAATTTTCATTTGTCTTTGAATTTGGGATTTGGGAATTAGATCTAGTTTTCTTTCTGTTTTCATTTTCTTTTCTTCTGCAACTTCTGATATCTGTTCTTGGAATTTGAATTGAGATTGAAGAGCTCCATTGATTCTAAATCTGAGAATCATCTTTCACCATTCTTCTCAATTGTTCTAAGAATTGGATCTGAGTTTAGTTTTTGTTTTCATTTTTCTTCTTCTGCAATTACTTTTCTGCTTGATCAAGAGAGAAATTGAGATTTAGATCTATTTTCAAATCTTATTTCTCTTCTTCGATCTTCAATTTCTCTTTTAGATTTTCACAATTGAACTAAGTTTTCTTACTGTTTGTTTCTTCTGCAAATTTTCATTTCTGTTTCAGCTTTTCTGCAATTCTCTTCATCTTACAGCTTTCTGATTTACTTTAGCTCGCATTTTCTTGTTCAATTCTAGAGCCCAGCCCCCAAATCCCTTTAATTTTCAAGCAATTGAAGTTTCTCAGCAATTTAGATTCAGTCATTTAGTTTTCTTGCACTTTAAGCTTCAGCCATTTACATTTCTTGCAATCTAAGTTTCTGTCATTTACATTACTTGCACTTTAAGTTTCAACTCAATTTACATTTTTTGCACTTTAGATTCTGTCAATTTCTCCTCTCCCTTTTATTTTCATGCAATTTAGCTTCTGTTAATCACAATTCACTCAAATCATCAACTATTTGCTTAACTAAATTCATCACCTAACTAAAATTGCTCAATCCATCAATCCCTATGGGATCGACCTCACTCTTGTGAGTAATTACTACTTGATGCGACCCAGTACACTTACTGGTGAGTTTTGTGTGGAATTGTTTTTCCCTCATCAAGTTTTTGGCACCGTTACCGGGGATTGATCTAGATTGACAATGATTAAGTAAGGTGGTGGTCTAGATTAAGCACTTTTTCTTTGTTTTTCTCTATTTTTGATAAGCACACTAACTATTTGAGACTTTGTCTCTACTAACTCTCACCGCACTCAAGCTACAGAGTGTGCTGTGTATTTCTTGTTATTTTAGTTGTATGACAGAAGCAAGGAGAGGGTTCTCCACCTCTGGTGACATTGATGAGAGAACTCTTTGAAGAATAAGGACAGAAGCCAGAGGAAAGGGAGTTATTGGTGGAGAGGAATTAGAGGAAGAGAACCAAGAAATGGAAGGAAATGCTCCAAATCCACCAGAGGGGGTGGCTACCAATAATGGCCAGCCTCAAAAGAGGGTTCTAGCCTCCTAAACTTTTCCTAATCCAAGGCACTATGGGAGTAGCATCCATACTCCCAAAGTCAATGCAAATAATTTTGAATTGAAGCCTCAACTTATCACTCTCATACAGAACAATTGTTCCTATGTAGGAGGCCCACTTGAAGATCCAAACCAACACTTATCTACCTTTTTGAGGATATGTGACACAGTAAAAACTAATGGTGTGCATCCTGACATTTATAAATGGTTGCTATTTCTATTTTCCCTGAGAGACAAAGCTACTCAATGGTTGGAGTCATTTCCAAGAGATAGCATCAACGATTGGGAAGATCTAGTGAACAAGTTCTTAGCCAAGTTCTATCCTCCCCACAGAATCATCAGGCTCAAAACAAAGGTCCAAACATTCACTCAGATGGATGGAGAGTCATTGTATGAAGCATGGGAGAGATACAAAGCTCTAATCAGGAAGTACCCACCAGAAATGTTCAGTGAATGGGATAGACTCTAGAACTTCTATGAAGGATTAACACTGAGAGCTCAAGAAGCACTTGATTACTCTGCTGGAGGCTCAGTACAACTCATGAAGACAGCTGAGGAGGCTCAAAATCTCATTGACACTGTAATAAATAACCAATTCTTCTATGGTCATCAGAGGCAATGCAACAAATCCAGTAGCAAATGGAGATGATGGCCAAGAGGATTGATGGCCTCCAAGTTGCAGCAGTGAATACAAGTCAACCATCACCCACATGGGGGCAAAATAAAGAAAACCAAGAGGATCAGCAACAGGAACTAGTTCAATATGTTCACAACAAGGTTCTGGATCAAATGACTTTCATGGAGACACTTACAACTCTTCCTGGAGGAACTAACCAAATCTGAGATGGGGAGATAACCAGAATAAAAACTAGCAGCCATGGAAAAGAAATTCAAACCAAAATAACTCAAGAAACATAAATCACCAAAACCATCAGCAAACTAACCAAAACCAATACAGAAAACCACAAAACAACTACCCTAATTCCAACTTCTATCCACCTAATAATCCATCAACTAACCAAAACACTTTTCACCAACCCTCAACATCTCATAATCAACTACAACCACCTCAAGACTCCTAAAGAATATCCAACTTGGAGATAATGATGGAATGGATGATGAAGCCCCAAGAGCTAACCATCAAGAACCATGAAGCCTCAATGAAAAATTTAGAAAGGCAAATTGGTCAATTGTCCAAGCAAGCAGTGATTGAAAGACCAACCAGCTCACTCCCAAGTGATACCATTCCGAACCCCAAAGAAGAATGTAAAGCCATCCAGTTAAGGAGTGGAAGAACCTTGGTGAATGACAAGGAAACTAACAAGAAGCTTATGGACAATCATAAAAGGCCAGTTGAAAAAGATGAGGCCAGCAGCAAGGAAGAAGACAAGCAAGATCAGGAGAAGCTTAAAGAGAAAGATGATCAGTCACAAGCTTCAAGGAAAGGGAAGCAAGTAATGGAGGAATCATCACAAGAACAAAGGAAGGTGGTGAAGGCATACACACCTCCTTTGCCGTATCCTCAAAGGCTACAAAAAGAGCTCAAGGACCAACAATTTCCCAAGTTCACTGAGGTCTTTAAAAAGCTCAAAATTAACATTCCACTTGCTGAAGTATTAGAGCAGATGCCTCTATATGCCAAGTTCTTGAAGGAGCTCATCAACAAAAAGAGAAGCTAGCAAGAGAAGGAAACCATTATGCTCACTGAAGAATGTAGTGCAGTAATCCGAAAAGGGCTTCCACCAAAACTCAAAGACCCTCGGAGCTTTTTCTTACCTTGCACCATTGGAAATATAACCATTGATAAGGCACTGTGTGACTTAGGAGCCAGCATCAATCTAATGCCTTATTCTATGATGAGAAATCTATGCATAAAGGAGGTAAAGCCCACACAGATGTCACTAGAGCTCGTGGACAAATCATTGGTATTTCCCAAAGGAGTGATTGAAAACCTTTTGGTCAAGGTGGATAAGTTTATATTCCCTACAGACTTTCTAATCCTAGTGACGTTAGGATTTCTTCTAGTAAAGAATTTTATAAAAATATAGTTGCGTTGTAAGCATAGATTCTAAACCAACAGAAAATTCCTTCGTACAAACATTTGGTTGTCACAAGTAACAAACCCCTTTAAAATTGATAACCAAGTATTTAAACCTCGGGTCGTCTTCTCAAGGAATTGCAGGGAGGTATGTTCTTGTTATTGGTTATGAGTCTTGTAAATTGGGGGTTTTGAAAGTGAGGAGGAAGTATGTTGAATGACAAGTAAAATAAATAAATAACTGTAAAATAAACTCTTGGCAAGATATGAGAAATTGGAAGTCCTATCCTAGTTATCCTTATCAGGTGTGATAAGAATTGGGTTTTAATCACACTTAGTTATCCTTTACTAAAGCAAAGGAAAGTCAAGTGGACTAATTAGTTTGATCCTCAAGTCCTAGTCAATCCCTGTGGGAAGACTAGCTTTAGAGCGATCTAGATCAATTAGAATCTGCCAATTTCAACCACTGCTGAGTTTGATAACTCAAGAGTTACCAATTAATCAAACAAAGCCAAAAGGGAATAAAATCTACTTGAATGAAAATAATTTGGATAGAGCCCAAGCATCAATAACATAAATTAGATAAAATAATCATAAGTCTGAAATACCTCAAATTATATTAATTAAGAAAATCCTAACATGAATGGCTCATAAGCCAAATAGGCAACATAAGTAATACAAGCATTAAAGTATCTGAAAATAAAAGAGAAATATAAAGTAAAAGGAATATTGAACCTGATGAAGAGTTGAAATCCTAAATCCTAAGAGAGAGGAGAGAACCTTTCTCTCTAAAAGCTACATTTAAAACCTAAAATTGAATTATGATCTGATATGATTCCTCCATGAGTCTCTGCATGTTCCCTGACTTTAATCTGTGTTTTTGGGCCAAAACTGGGTTGAAATGTGGCCCAGAATCTCTGCCAGCAACTTTTGTAATTCTGCAGATCGCGCACGTCAAGCGGCTGCGTCGTCCACGCGATCGCGTCACTCAGCATTTTTCGTACCACGCATGCGCGTCGTCCACGCATTCGCATCATTCGTGCAGCTCCAGTCCGCGGTCGCGTCAGGCACGCAAATGCGTCACTCTGATTTCTTCCATTTCGCGCAGTCGCGTGAGCCATGCGACCGCGTGACTTCTCACTGGTCATCTCCTCAATTCCTTGTGTTCCTTCCATTTCTGCACGCTTCCTCTTCATTCTCTAAGCCATTCTTACCCTTATGAATCTTAAAACACTTAACACACAGATCAAGGCATCGAATGGTACAAAGGAAGATAAAAATATACAAGAAAAAGGTCCTTAGGAAGCAAGTTGTTAATCATAGGATAATTTTAGGAAGGAATTGTAAATACATGCAAATCATATGAATAGGTGGGTGAAAAGCTTGATAAAACCACTCAATAAAACACAATATAAACCATAAAATAGTGGTTTATCAACCTCCCCACACTTAAACATTAGCATGTCCTCATGCTAAACTCAAGGAGACTAAATAAATGAGCAGGGAAAGGCAAGACTCATGCAATGCAACCTATGAATGTGAATGCAACTACATGCTAAAATGATTCTACGTACTTGGTGAGAAAAGTAAATAAATCTTTCAAGAATAAATATGAGCTGGATTTCACTAATTCAAATCACAAAATAAAGTATAGATAACTTGCAAGAAGAAGATAGCTCATGAAAGCAGGGAACATAGAATTGAGCACTGAACCCTTACTGGTAGTGTATGTCTCACTCTAATCTCTCTAGTGTATAGGGTAATCACTCTATTCTTCTCTAATCATGCTTTCTAAACTTTGTTCTTCATCTAACCAATCAACAAATATTTAATGTACCAATGCAAACATCATGAGGTCTTTTCAAGGTTGTAATGGGGCCAAGGCAAGGGTGAGGGTATATGTTTGGCTAAGTGAGCTATAAATTGAACCCTTGATTAGTCTAAGATGTCACCTAACATATACATACTCTATATAATTTAGAAATCTTTCCTAGCTGCCCAATTTTTCCACTTGTGTGTTACATACTCATGCACCGATTTTTTTTGATTTTATCCCATGTGCATTGATTCTTTAATTTTTGCATTGGGGTAATTTTTGTCCCCTTATAATTTTTTTCTTTTTTTCTTTTTTTCTTATTTTTTTTGAAATATAAGAATAATATATCAATGCACGTAGTGTTTTCATTATTTTGATTTCACATGAGCATGCTCCTAAATTTCAAATAATTTATTCACTTTAATACCTTTTTCCTATCATCCCATGTTCCCATAAATTTCCTCACACTTAGTTGATACACAATTTCTATCTTAAGCTAACCAAGGATTCAATTTGGGATTTTTTATTTTTTTTTTCTGCTTAAGGCTAGTAATGTGGTTATAAAATAGAAGGGAATTAAAAAGCTCAAAGCGGCTAACAAGGGTGACATAAAAGGGTAGGCTTTTGGGGATAAGTGAGCTAAAACAAGTAATGGCCTCAATCATATGCAAGCATGTAAATACACTAAATATTGGACATAGATTGGAACAAAATAAAGATTACAATCATAGAGAAGAAAACACACAAGAATAAAATATTTATGGTTAAATAATGTAACCATGTAAATAAGCTCAAATTCTCACAGGGTGTGTGTTCTTTAGCTCAAAAACCATGCTCCAATTTACAATATTCAAACAAATTTAACACATAGAAAAATTTAATTTTTTTCATAATTTAAATTAGTGAATTACTAAAAAAATTCCTTGAAAAAGAAAATATTACTTCAACCAAGTAGTGACTAAATGCATAAAACCAAACAAACATGCAATCAAATATGCAAATGCAACAATGAACAAACAAAGAAAATTAAACATTGGTGTTGAGATAGAAATAGCTAACCCATGGAGATCGGTATCGACCTCCCCACACTTAAAGATTGCACCGTCCTCGGTGCATGATAAGATGTACAAGTGGACGGGCTGCTCCGACTGATGCCTTTCGCTATAGATTGTGTAGATTGACTTGTTTGTCTCCCCATTTAGAAGCTTTCCCTTTCCCTTCCTCGGTGGCCATCCTGAAAGAAGAGGAAAAGAAGGAAAGTAACCCAGAAGTAAAGATAAGAACATAAATGAAATATGGGTGTTAATGCCAAATAATAAAGGTCTCAATTACATGGTAGCTACAACATGCAAGGAGAAAATAGTGAAAGCAAATGGCATATCAATAGTGCAAAAATTGCAACAATGGGGAAGAGAGTGGGTAAAGAGAGATAATATAAATTCATGCCAATGCAAAAGTAATACAGGTATAAAAGATAGGCATTGATTTAATTAATATTACCTAACAAGAATAAAACAAGCCACTAAGCACCAAGATAATACTAGAAAAGATACAATAGTTGAATAAGAAAATTTAACACGAATGAAAAAGAAAAAGAAAGTAAGAAATGAGGAAGAAAGAAGAAAAGATAGAAGAAATTAGGATTAGAGAAGAAAAGATAAGATAATTGGCGTTGGTATGGATAAGCTGTGCGTCGCATATGACGCGGAAGCGTGGTGCACGCGATCGCGTGGGGTGTGATAAATTCAAGTGACATGGACGTGTCAGGCACGCAGACGCGTGACTCGTTTTGTGCTAGTGGCGCGAGAGTAGCCTCGCGTACGCACAACTCTCTGTTTAAATGCATTTTTGCCAAAAATCTGGGTGATGCGGTCGCGTGGATGGCCTAAATTTGAAAATGGCACGGACGCGTGGAATACGCGTACGCGTGGCAGGGCTTGTGCTTCTAGCACGAGTCCAGCCCAATTCCAGCTCAACTTTCGGCAATACACCCTTTTTACGTCAATTTCAGGGCACGCATTCACGTGGGAGACGCGGACGCGTGGGAGGCATTTTTCTCACATGACGCGGACGCGTCAACGACGCGGTCACGTGGATCAATTTCTGCCAAAGGCACGCCTCCAGCCATGCTTTTGCGTGACTCTCTGTTCACTTTTCTTTTCTTCCCAATGCACATATGACGCGGATGCGTCAGCAGCGCTGTTGTGTCGCGTGCGATTTTTTTTATGCAGTATGTAGAATGCAAAATGCAATGAATGTTATGCAAAAATACCAGGTTCAAACGAAATTCAAAAACAAAGCAAAATGGAGAAGGAACGATCATACCATGGTGGGTTGTCTCTCACCTAGCACTTTTAGTTAAAGTCCTTAAGTTGGATGATGGTGTTTTTGCGGAAAAACGAATTTCCAACACACATAACTCACCGGCAAGTATACCGGGTCGCATCAAGTAGTAATAACTCACAAGAGTGAGGTCGATCCCACAGGGATTGATGGATCAAGCAACTTTAGTGGGTGATTAGTTTAGTCAAGCTAACATTGAGTGAATTGTGTGAAGTTGATCAACAGAAAGTAAAATTGCAGAAATCTTAAAGATGCAGAAAGTAAAGTTACAAGTAACTTAAATAACAAGAAAGTAAAATAGTTGAAACTTAAATTGCAAGAAAAGTAAATTGGCAAAATCTTAAATGGCAAGAAATGTAAATTGCAGAAAATGTAAAGGGGGTTGGGTGCAGGGAATTTAAAATCCAACAAGAAAATGTAAAGAGCAATCAAGCAGAGAAGTAAAAGATGAAATAAGTGCAGCAGATTTAAACAGAAATGGAATATTGCTTGAAGAAGCAACACAGAATGTAACTCAGCTTGATTTTGAAATTTAAAGAGACAAGATCTCAGGGAATCAATGAGACTAGAAAACAAGTCTAGATCTCACTCCCTTCCTTGATCCAACCAAGAAACAGATTGAAGAAGAAATGAAGATGGAAGCAGTAAATGAAAACTCAGATTCAATTCTCAATTTTCTGAAATTATGCAGAAGAAGAACAAGAGATTTCAGATCAAGTGAAACAGAATTCCTTCAATTCTTGATCCTAAATTCAAACAGAAATGAAAACTAAGAGAGAGAACTCTCAATTCCTAATGCTCCCTAGTGGAGCTTGCCTCCCCATTCAGCTCCAATTGATGCCTTTATATAGGCTTTACTAAATGAAAAATGAAAATGAAATTAAAACAAATTACAAAAATGAAAATCCTAATTTAATTGATCCATGTGTCTTTGAGTGATGATGTGGGCTTTGCTTGCTTTTGGATTTGAGGAGAAATGGGTTTGGTTGGCCTTGATTCAATTTGGAGAGGAATTGAATTTAAATGGAATTTTGGTTGAATTTTGGCCCATGATGCTCCCAGGAGGCTGCCCTGCTCTTATGGAGGGCAGAGCAGGGAAGTTATGTGAGGAAGCATGTTACGTGCCAAGTGTGGGAGAGGCATCAGGATGCTGCCCTGCCCTTGTGGAGGGCAGGGCAATGTTGTCATGGTGCGCCTTGCCTCCCTGCCCGTGCGTGCTTGCTGCTGGCCAAAGCTCCCTTGCTGTGCACCAATTGTGCGTGCTGGCCGTGCCAAGGATGTGCGTGCCATGCACCACGAAATGCTGCCTTGCCCTCATTGTGGGCAGCGCAAGCTTTCCTTGGGGAGTGCCAAGTTCGAATCCCATGGAGTGCATTGCTTGGCTTTTTCTTCTTGGCACCTAATTCACGCCTAAGGCTTGGCTTCCTAGAGGTCTTGTGTTCGAAACTAGGTGGAGGAAGTTGTTGCAATTTTTCCTTGAATTTTCATGAAGAAAACACGACATTGCCCTCCAAGAGGGCATTCTGCTCTCCTTGAGGGCAGACTTCCTTGGTTTCCTTGTGTCTCCCTCTTCGAGCTTTGGTGGAAGCATTTTGGTTTATTTTTGCTTATTTTTGGCCCCTAAAGATGCCTTTCACTCATGTCTCAATTTTATGCCAAATATGGATTGCTATATATCGTTGGAAAGCTCTGAATGTCATATTTCCAACGCAACTGGAAAGACATGAATCGGACGTCTGTAGCTCAAGTTATAGCCCTTTGAAGTAGGCATGGTCATGCTGTGAGCGGCCAGATTTTAACTTAGCGAAAATCATGCTGTGAGCACCCAGATTTTACCTTAGCGAAAATTTGCTTCCAACCTCACTTTGTTTCATTATGATATTGCCCTGCCCTTGGCAAGAGCAAGGCAATGTGCGTGCTGGTTGCTTCCTCCTTTGATTTGGTCATGGGCCACGCTTTTAAAAGCGTGGCCTAAGCCTCCAAAGTGTGCTCCAACTTCAAAGTATGCTCCAAAGCTCTTTTTTTTCCTCTTTTTTTTGCTTCTTTGCTTCTTTTTCTTCATATTTCCTACAAGATTTATAAAATTAAAAGATCAAGGAAATCTTCCAATTAAGCACAAAAGAATGCAATATTTAAGCACTAATCATCAATTTCTTGTATGAAAAAGCATAGAAAAATAGGTATATGATGACTTGTCATCACAACACCAAACTTAAACCTTGCTTGTCCCCAAGCAAGAAAAGAATCATGCAATAAAGATTGACAATCCAAGGTAAGAAGAATAGCAACTCAATTTTCATGGTAAGCTAGTTTTCAATGCATACTACAATTACAGAGAGAATGTAAATGATTGATGCTTCTATCTAGCTTATTTTATGAAATCTTTTTCTTATAATTCTTCCTTGAAACAAGCTTTTGATTTTTTTTTTAGCTTCTCCTTTTGGGTGTTTTGTCCCATGAGTTAATAACAAAGCTACGACTTCTAAATGCTTTGTTTTCAAGTATTACCACTTGATACATAAGCACCACAAGCATTTAATTAGAGGACTTCATTAAGCTCATCATTTTTTTTTCTTTTCTTGACTCTCTAATCATTGATGCTCAGAACCTTGAGCTTTGAAGCAGTGCTTTTGCACTTGAGCCTAGCCTTGACTTCTAAGTGTATTGTTTTCAAGCATTTGGCTTGATACATAAACACCACAAGCACTTAGCAAATAAATTGCCATTGGTACTCAGAGCCTTCAGCTTTCTCATTCTTTCCCTTTTTCTTTTCTTGCTTTAATTGTATTTGCTTCTTCAAGGTTTTCATGATTTCAAAAGATTTCACAAAATGTACTAGATGAAGAACTTCAATTAAATAAAATCCAATGCAATTGAGCAACAATCAATCATACTAGCTTTCCAATACTTGTATGCACATGCTAAATTCTTCTTTAATTCCTTGTTTGTTTATGATCATGATGCTTTTTTTGCTTTTGAATTCACAGGATTAAAGTTGGTAGTTATAATGTCACAGCACCATGTTTCAATCAAAATTCAAGCTATGCTTAGTCATACCACACATGCATACAGAGAATATAAAGACAATCATGCAAATTAAAGTGCTGGAAATAAATGAGAAGAAAAGGAACTCTACAACCTTGTAGTCCATCTTCTCTATTGTTGTCATTTTCCT
>NC_029775.3:43813011-43819973 GCF_000817695.3 Arachis duranensis | reverse complement strand
TAAGATGGATCATGAATGTCTTACACAGTGAAATGTTAGTAGCACATGTGTTTTAAGCAAGCAAAATGAAAGATAACAATCAAGGCACAAGAGACAGAGACATTTTGATTGCATAGATAAGAAGGTGTGCACAATACATTGCACAAAAGATAAGTGGCACACCAAACTTAGTGTGACACTTTCACTTGGAATTAATGCAAGTATCTTGTAAGAATTAGAATAAAATTTTGTTGCATAGCAACACAAAACTTAGAATGCAACCATATGTCAATTTATTTGAACTAAAACTAAACAAAAGAAACTGTTATTTGTTAACTAAAACTAAACAAAAGAAACTGTTATATGTTAAATACAATCACCAAATGAAGAGTCTGTCATGAATAAGGATGTTTTGGTGATGTATTAACGAAAACAGTTAATGAAATAAAGCATTAAAAATAAGTAAATAAATGAAACAAAGAGGAAACAAAAGTTATCCAACTAAGAAGAAGAAAAATAACACTGCAAAAGGCAATATGATTATGCAGACAAGTGATGTTGCTTGAATGAATTGCACAGAAAATAAGTGGCATACCAAACTTAGAATCTTGGTGTGTCACTTTCATTTTTGATTTGATGCAATCATCCAAAAAGATTGAAAATAATTTGTTGCAAGGAAACACCAAACTTAGAATGTAATCATATGCCAATTTATTGAAATTTAAACAAACCACAAAAAGAAAACAAAGCAGAGAAGAAATGTTACCTACGATTGGGTTACCTCCCAACAAGTGCTCTTTTAGTATCATTAGCTTGACATGTTGTTCCTCACTTTCTTCCTCTTCTTCCAGTTTGTTAAGAGGAATGACCTCAAAGGAGGGAAAGATTCAGCTAGTGTCCCTTGTCTTGGCCTTTCCTCAGCAAGCTTCCTTTTGCAAATGGCTTGATTGATCTTGCTTGCTGGATTAGGGACAAAATTGGTGTTCTTGCTTGTTGCCTTAACTTTCCATTAATGCCTCTAGGAGGGAATCTTTGTGTTTCATTGTCACCTCAAGTGGCTCTTGTGAATGTAGAATCCTTGGCTCATGTCCAAATACTTCCACCACCTCTTCTTTTTTCACTTAAATTTCACTTGACACAGAGGCTTCCTCATCTTGCTTTTCCACTTCCTCACCCACAAATTGGTCTTCATCCTCTCTGTTTGATGGTTCTAAGTTCCTCCTTGTTTGCTCTAAGGGCTCATTCATCTTCTTGAGGATAATTTCTTTCCAGGATTGGGGTTGTGTGTATCTTTCCACGAGTTTTCTATGTATTTCAATGGCTTGAAGGTAATCCTCATCTGGTGGTTCAAGAGATGAAAGTTGAGAGCAATTTTGGTGACGTGGATATGTTGTGGTGAAGCTATGTTGAGGGGTGTGGAATGAGTTGTGTGATTGATGGGATGACTTGTATGGATTTTGGAGGAAACTTTGTGTTGAGGCATAATCAAGTGATGAAGAACTTTCAAATGAGAAATTGGGACGTGAGGGTGAATGCTCTTTCATTCCTTGGTGATACTCCCAGCAACCATTAGAATAATAACTTGAATCATTTTGTGGTGGTGGGAAGTATCCCATATGATTCTCTTGCTCATCTTGTGTCTCTGAAGCAAATCTCCATGAATTGGAGTGCTCAGACTCTGTTAATTCTTGGTGATATTCCCAGCCACCATTAGAGGGTGGTGATAGTGGGCAATATCCCGTAAAATTTTGTTTGACCATAAGATGAGTTGAACTCCATTTGTATTTTGTAAAATGCAACATCAATGGAAATTAAAATTCATGTCATAGAGACAGAATTTCTTAGTGAGGCAATAACTCAAACACCTTGGTTTCACTTTAAAGCAGAGAACAAAAATAAAAAAATACTTAATATAGACTTCTCACCCACTTAATCATTGTTGATCTAATCAATCCCCGGCAACGGCGCCAAAAACTTGATGGTGTTTTTGCGGAAAAACGAATTTCCAACACACATAACTCACCGGCAAGTATACCGGGTCGCATCAAGTAGTAATAACTCACTTAGAGTGAGGTCGATCCCACATGGATTGATGGATCAAGCAACTTTAGTGGGTGATTAGTTTAGTCAAGCTAACATTGAAGTGAATTTGGATGAAGTGTAGCCAACAGAAAGTAAATGGCAGGGAATTAAAAGTGCAGAATAATTAAATTGCTGAAACTTAAAGAACAAGAAAGTAAAATAGCTGAAACTTAAATTGCAAGAAAAGTAAATTGGCAAAATCTTAAATGATAAGAAATATAAATTGCAGAAAATGCAAAGGGGGTTGGGTGCAGGGAATTTAAAATCCAACAAGAAAATGTAAAGAGCAATCAAGCAGAGAAGTAAAAGATGAAATAAGTGCAGCAGATTTAAACAGAAATGGAAAATTGCTTGAAGAAGCAACACAGAATGTAACTCAGCTTGATTTTGAAATTTAAAGAGACAAGATCTTAGGGAATCAATGAGACTAGAAAACAAGTCTAGATCTCACTCCCTTCCTTGATCCAACCAAGAAACAGATTGAAGAAGAAATGAAGATGGAAGCAGTAAATGAAAACTCAGATTTAATTCTCAATTTTCTGAAATTATGCAGAAGAAGAACAAGAGATTTCAGATCAAGTGAAACAGAATTCCTTCAATTCTTGATCCTAAATTCAAACAGAAATGAAAACTAAGAGAGAGAACTCTCAATTCCTAATGCTCCCTAGTGGAGCTTGCCTTCCCATTCAGCTCCAATTGATGCCTTTATATAGGCTTTACTAAATGAAAAATGAAAATGAAATTAAAACAAATTACAAAAATGAAAATCCTAATTTAATTGATCTATGTGCCTTTGAGTGATGATGTGGGCTTTGCTTGCTTTTGGATTTGAGGAGAAATGGGTTTGGTTGGCCTTGATTCAATTTGGTAAGGAATTGAATTTATATGAAATTGAACTTTTGGCCCATGATGATTTGCTCCCAGGAGGCTGCCCTGCCCTTGTGGAGGGCAGGGCAGTGTTGTCATGGTGCGCCTTGCCTCCCTGCCCGTGCGTGCTTGCTGCTGGCCGAAGCTCCCTTGCTGTGCACCAATTGTGCGTGCTGGCCGTGCCAAGGATGTGCGTGCCATGCACCACGAAATGCTGCCCTGCCCTCATTGTGGGCAGCGCAAGCTTTCCTTGGGGAGTGCCAAGTTCGAATCCCATGGAGTGCATTGCTTGGCTTTTTCTTCTTGGCACCTAATTCACGCCTAAGGCTTGGCTTCCTAGAGGTCTTGTGTTCGAAACTTGGTGGAGGAAGTTGTTGCAATTTTTCCTTGAATTTTCATGAAGAAAACACGACATTGCCCTCCAAGAGGGCATTCTGCTCTCCTTGAGGGCAGACTTCCTTGGGTTCCTTGTGTCTCCCTCTTACTCCTTGAGGGCACACTTCCTTGGTTTCCTTGTGTCTTCTTCTTCGAGCTTTGGTGGAAGCATTTTGGTTTATTTTTGCTTGTTTTTGGCCCTTAAAAATGCCTTTCACTCATGCCTTAATTTTACGCCAAATATAGATTGCTATATATCGTTGGAAAGCTCTGAATGTCACCTTTCCAACGCAACTGGAAGCACATCAATCGGACATCTGTAGCTCAAGTTATAGCCCTTTGAAGTAGGCATCGTCATGCTATGAGCGGCCAGATTTTAACTTAGCGAAAATTTGCTCCAACCTCACTTTGTTTCATCATGATTCTGCCCTGCCCTTGTGCGTGCTGGTTGTTTTCTTCTTTAATTTGGTCATGGGCCACGCTTTTAAAAGCGTGGCCTAAGCCTCCAAAGTGTGCTCCAACTTCAAAGTATGCTCCAAAGCTCTTTTTTTCCTCTTTTTTTTGTGCTTTTTTGCTTCTTTTTCTTCTTATTTCCTACAAGATTTATAAAATTAAAAGATCAAGGAAATCTTCCAATTAAGCACAAAGGAATGCAATATTTAAGCACTAATCATCAATTTCTTGTATGAAAAAGCATAGAAAAATAGGTATATGATGACTTGTCATCATTGGACATTTAATAAGCTTCCTGCTATGGTGGCTTGTGCTTGAATTCGTCCAAAAATCTCCACCAGTGCTTGGAATGTAAATATCCTCCGGGGTCCCAAACAAGGTACGTAAAGCCCTTAGGTGAGTTCAAACAGGCTTGCAGGCTCCCGGAGTGTTGAATGGTAGAATAGATTCCAGGATCCCAAACTCTACTTGTACACCCGTCTTTGTCTTGATCTACATTTTTTCAGCCGGGTGATAAGTAATCAGAATTCTCATTGCAGTGACCAAACAGCTTCCGAGATCCTTCCAATTGAGCTTGACACCAAGTCTTGCACCTCAAATTGAAGTGCGAAACCTTATTGAATCTTGCATACCAGTGCTGAGTGTGAGTCATTTCTCTTTTGCTCTTAAAGCCGCAAAGAGCTCTAAGCTGGCCATCTCTTTCAAGTAAACCATATTCAAGTGGAAAAGTAAAGATAAAGGTCAAGGATTTTACCCACTTGAAGTTTGTGTTGGGTGTTAATGGCCTTGGGATAGGTGTTTCTAGTGGTTCTGCAAGCTCTACTCCCTTATGGTCTTCAGTGAATTCCTCCACCTCTTGGCAAATTTCTTCCATTTCAACCATGTCTTGTCGATGTCACCGATATCTTCATCATCACTTAAGTCATAATTGGGAGGTTGAGAAAAGTCGACCTCTGTATTATCTTCGTATTCACTTGGGGAAGATTCTTCTGTCTCAAAAAATTCACTTGCGGATGCAAGTTCGTTATTAAGAGAACTTGAGTGGTGACTATCATCATCAGGAAAACTTGAGTCTTGGGTAATTTCGTCTAATTCTTCATAAAATACCTGCTGGTAGGCAAAATTGTGATTCATACTCTTTATTGTTGTATGGAATTAATTCCCCGATAATGGCTCCAAAATCTTGGTGCTCAATATCATGGTGTCTAAAATTTAATTCACAACTTCGCACAACTAACCAGCAAGTGTACTGGGTCGTCCAAGTAATACCTTACGTGAGTAAGGGTCGATCCCACAGAGATTGTTGGTATGAAGCAAGCTATGGTCATCTTGTAAATCTCAGTCAGGCTGAGTCAAATATGATTGGATTAGATATTCTAAAGATAAATAAAATAAACAGGAAATAAAGATAAAGTTACTCATGTAATCCAATGGTGGGAATTTCAGATAGGTGCTTGGAGGTGCTGTGTTCCTTCCGAATCTCTACTTTCTTATTACATTCATCCAATCCTTCTTACTCCTTTCCATGGCACGCTGTATGTAGGACATCACCGTTCAATGGCTACATCCCATCCTCTCAGTGAAAAAGGTCCAAATGCTCTGTCACAGCATGGCTAATCATTTGTTAGTTCTAAATCAGGTTGGAATAGAATCGAGTGATTCTTTTGCGTCTGTCACTAACGCCCAGCTTTCATGAGTTTGAAGCTCGTCACAGTCATTCAATCTCGGAATCCTACTCGGAATACCACATACAAGGTTACACTTTCCGGATTCTCATGAATGCCGCCATCAATTCTAGCTTATACCACGAAGATTCTGATTAAGGAATCCAAGAGATATGCGCCCAGTCTAAGGTAGAACGGAAGTGGTTGTCAATCACGTGCGTTCATAAGTGAGAATGATGATGAGTGTCACAGATCATCACATTCATCAAGTTGAAGTACAACGAATATCTTAGAACAGGAATAAATCGAATTGGATAGAAAATAATAGTAATTGCATTGAAACTTGAGGTACAGCATAGCTCCACACCCTTAATCTATGGTGTGTAGAAACTCCACCGTTGAAAATACATAAGTGAAAGGTCCAGGCATGGCCGAATGGCCACCCCCCAAAAATGTGATCAATAGTCTCCTAAGATGAATAATAAAATAAAACTGAGACCAAAGATGTCTAATACAATAGTAAACTATCCTATTTATACTAGACTAGCTACTAGGGTTTACAAGAGTAAGTAATTGATGCATAAATCCACTTTCAGGGCCCACTTGGTGTATGTTTGGGCTGAGCTTGATCTATCCACGAGATGAGGCTTCTTTTGGAGTTGAACGCCAAGTTGTAACGTGTTTTGGGCGTTTAACTCGGTTTGTGACGTGTTCTGGCGTTTGACTCCAGATAGCAACATGGAACTGGAGTTGAGCGCCAATTTACGTCGTCTAATAACGAATAAAGTATGGACTATTATATATTACTGGAAAGCTCTGGATGTCTACTTTCCAAAGCCGTTGAGAGCGCTCCATTTGGAGTTCTGTAGCTCCAAAAAAGCCATTTCGAGTGCAGGGAGGTCAGATTCCAACAGCATTAGCAGTCCTTTGTCAGCCTCTTATCAGAGTTTTGCTCAGGTCCCTCAATTTCAGCCAGAAAAAACCTGAAATCATAGAAAAACACACAAACTCATAGTAAAGTCCAGAAATGTGAATTTAGCATAAAAGCTAATGAAAACATCCCTAAAAGTAGCTAGATCATACTAAAAACTACCTAAAAACAATGCCAAAAAGCGTATAAATTATCCGCTCATCACAACACCAAACTTAAATTGTTGCTTGTCCCCAAGCAACTGAAAATCAAATAGGATAAAAAGAAGAGAATATACTATAAATTCCAAAATATCAATGAATATTAATTCTAATTAGATGAGCGGGACTTGTAGCTTTTTGCTTCTGAACAGTTTTGGCATCTCACTTTTTCCTTTGAAGTTTAGAATGATTGGCTTCTCTAGGAACTTAGAATTTCGGATAGTGTTATTGACTTTCCTAGTTAAGCATGTTGATTCTTGAACACAGCTACTTATGAGTCTTGGCCGTGGCCCTAAGCACTTTGTTTTCCAGTATTACCACCGGATACAAAAATGCCACAAACACATAACTGGGTGAACCTTTTCAAATTGTGACTCAACTTTGCTAGAGTCCCCAATTAGAGGTGTCCAG
>NC_029775.3:43801479-43812922 GCF_000817695.3 Arachis duranensis | reverse complement strand
TCCTTTTTACCCTTGCCTTTTGGTTTTAAGGGCTATTGGCTTTTTCTGCTTGCTTTTTCTTTTTCTTTCTATTTTTTTTTGCAAGCTTTTGTTTTTCACTGCTTTTTCTTGCTTCAAGAATCAATTTTATGATTTTTCAGATCATCAAAAACATTTCTCTTTGTTCATCATTCTTTCAAGAGCCAATAATTTTAACATTCATAAACAACAAGATAAAAAATATGCACTGTTCAAGCATTCATTCAGAAAACAGAAAGTATTGTCACTACATCAATATAATTAAACTAAATTCAAAGATAATTTCAAAATTCATGTACTTCTTGTTCTTTTGAATTAGAAACATTTTTCATTTAAGAGAGGTGAAGGATTAATGGATTTATTCATAGCTTTAAGACATAGTTACTAACTACTAATGATCATGAAGTAGAGACACAAAAGATAGATAAACATATGACATAAAGACCGAAAAGCAGAGAAAATAAGAACAAGGAATGAGTCCACCTTAGTGGCATCTTCTTCTTGAAGGACCAATGATGTCCTTAAGCTCTTCTATGTCCCTTCCTTGCCTTTATTGCTCTTCCCTCATTGCTCTTTGATCTTCTCTTATTTCACAGAGAATGATAGAGTGCTCTTGATGTTCCACCCTTAATTGTTCCACATTGTAATTCAAATCTTCTAAGGAAGTGTTGAGTTGTTCCCAATAGTTGTTGGGAGGAAAGTGCATCCCTTGAGGCATCTCCGGGATTTCTTGGTGATGAGCTTCCTCATGCATCCCTTGGGCTCCATGAGTGGGCTCTCTTGTTTGCTCCATCCTTTTTTAGTGATGGGCTTGTCCTCATCAATGAGGATGTCTCCTTCTATGATAACTCCAACTGAGTAACATATATGGCAAATAAGATGACGAAAAACTAGCCTTGCCAAAGTAGAGGACTTATCGGCTATTTTGTAGAATTCATGGGAGATGACTTCATGAACTTCTACTTCCTCTCTAATCATGATGCTATGAATCATGATGGCCCGATCCATAGTAACTTCAGATCGGTTGCTAGTGGGGATGATGGAGCGTTGAATGAACTCCAACCATCCTCTAGCCACAGGCTTGAGGTCCAGTCTTCTTAGTTGAACCGGCTTATTTTTGGAGTTTCTTTTCCATCGAGCTTTGATGATTGGATTTTTGACGGTATAGAATTTCACAAATGAATTCTCGTTGCAAGTATAGTTTCTAAACCAACAATAATCCTTTCATACAAAAAGTTGTTTGTCACTAGTACAAACCCCTAAAATTATAAACCGAAGTATTCAAACCTCGAGTCGTTCTCCCTAGGAATTGTAATGAAGTGTTTTGTTATTGGTTATGAGTTATTTTTGGGGTTTTGATAAGAGGCATGAAAGATAAATGGCAAGAAAGTAAACTAATGGCTAAAAAGGTCTTGGCAAGGGTTGGTAGTCAAGGGTCTCTATCCTAATCACTAACCACAATATGAGAATTGGCAAGGATTAATCTCATTAAATCATCCTCTAACTAGTAGTAAAGGAAAGTCAAATGAGCTATATCAATCCTAGTCCATAAGTCCTAACTCTCCACTAATTCAATTAGTGAGAACTAGAGTCAATGGATCCCAATCATCAATTACTTGGACATTAGTAACTCAAGAGTTCCTAAGTTACCTTTCCAAGCCAAGAACATAAAACTCTACTCTAAAATCCAACCAAGCATTTCATCAAACACTTGGAAGGCACAAAAGAAAAGCATAGTAAATCAACAACAAGAATTAATTCTAACAACAATCAAATGTAAAGAATTAACAACAACAATTAAAGGAAACAAGATCTACATGAATTACCTCTTATTGAATTGAAAGAAAATGGAAGGAACAATAGTAGATCTACAACAAAACATAAGAAGAATGAATGTTACAACAAAAGAATGGAAGAAGAATGAATGTAACTACAATGAATTGAAGAGTAGAAGTAGAAGAATGAATGAATGGAAACCTAGATCTAAGAACTAAACCTAATCATAATCCTAATCCTAGAGAGAAATGAGAGCTTCTCTATCTAGAAACTACTTCTAAACTAATCCTAATGAGTGGGAATGAACTAATCTCTTCCCCCTTGAATCCTTGATCCTTTCATTCCTTTCTATCAGCAATTGGTGCCAAAATGGGTTCAGAAACCCTTCCAAATTGCCAGGCACGTGTTGCTTTAATGAAGTCATGTGCGGACTGCGACGCGTGCGTGCACGGTACGCGTGCGCGCCCTTGGCCAATCTGCAATGTGCGCGTGAGCGCCTTGTGCGCGTGCGCGGCTTGGCCGATTTCACTTCTTTGACTTTCTATGCTTCTCTCCACTTGTATGCTTCCTTCCTTGCTTCCTTTGATCCATGCCTAGCCCATTTCAATCCTGGAATTACTAGCAAACACATCAAGGCATCTTATGGAATCAAGGAGGAATTAGAATTCATCAAAATAAGGCTTAAAAAGCATGTTTTTACACTTAAGCATAAATACGGGAGAGATTACAAAACCATGCTAATTCATAGGTTAAATGCGAGAAAAGGTAATCAAAATACTCTAAATTCAATACAAGATAAACCCTAAAAATGGGGTTTATCAAGCTCCTTCCACACATATGTCCATAAGGACTTGGTCCAACCTTTGATTAAAGTTGACCCTTCTAGTGTAGGGGCGTACATCTTCTTGCATCATGGGTAAGTTGAATGCCAACCTCACATTTTCCGGACTAAAATCTAAGTATTTCCTCCGAACCATTGTAAGATAGTTCTTTGGATTCGGGTTCATACTTTGATCATGGTTCCTAATGATCCATGCATTGGCATAGAACTCTTGAACCATTAAAATTCCGACTTGTTGAATGGGGTTGGTTAGAACTTCCCAACCTCTTCTTTGGATCTCATGTCAGATTTCTGGATACTCATTTTTCTTGAGCTTGAAAGGGACCTCAGGGATCACCTTCTTCTTGGCCACAACATCATAGAAGTGGTCTTGTCGGCTTTGGAGATGAATCTTTCCATCTCCCATGACTCGGAGGTGGAAGCTTTTATCTTCCCTTTTCCTTTTCTAGAGGATTCTCCGGCCTTGGGTGCCATCAATGGTTATGGAAAAACAAAAAGCTTATGCTTTTACCACACCAAACTTAAGATATTGCTTGCCCTCGAGCAAGAGAAGAAAGAAAAGAAGAAGAAGAAGAAGAAGAAGAAAATATAGAGGAGAATGGGAAGTGTAGGTTTCGGCCAAGGTATAGAAGAGGGGGTTGTGTTGTGTGAAAATGAAGTAGAATGGAGGGGTATATATAGGGAGGGGGGAGAGGGTAGGTTCGGCCATTTAGGGTGGGTTTGGGTAGGAAAGATTTTTGAATTTTGAAGGTAGCTGGGGTGTATGGGGAAGAGTGGAGGGATGTGAGTAGTGATGGGGGTAATTGGGAAGAGAGATTGAGGTGAATAGTGAAGGGTTTTGGGGAAGAGTGTTTATTGGAAAGAGAGAATGAATGTTGAGAAGAGGGGAGAATATGTTAGGTGGGAATCCTGTGGGGTCCACAGATCCTGAGATGATCCTGTGGGGTCCACAGATCCTGAGGTGTCAAGGATTTACATCCCCGCACCAATTAGGCATGTAAAATGCCTTAGCATACCATTCTGGCGTTTAAACGCCGAAGTGATGCACGTTCTGGGCGTTTAACGCCCATGTGTAGCATATTTCTGGCGTTGAACGCCAGTTTCATGCTTGTTACTGGCGTTCAGCGCCAGCTTTCCTCAGGGCACATTCCTGGCATCCAAACACTAGGATGCTGCTTGTTTCTGGCGTTCAACGCCAGATCCATGCTCTGTTCTGGTGTTGAACGCCAGCCAGATGTCCTTCCTCTAGGGTGTGATTTTTCCTCTGCTGTTTTTGATTCTGTTTTTAATTTTAATATTTTTTTCGTGACTTCTCATGATCATGAACCTACTAAAACATAAAATAATAATAAAATAAAAATAAAATTAGATAAATAAAAATTGGGTTGCCTCCTAACAAGCGCTCTTTTAATGTCACTAGCTTGACAGTGGGCTCTCATGGAGCCTTAGAGAAGTTCAGAGCATGATGAAGATTTCCCAACACCAAACTTAGAGTTTGAATGTGGGGTCTTCTCAATACCAAACTTAGAGTTTGGTTGTGGCCTCCCAACACCAAACTTAGAGTTTGATTGTGGGGGCTCTTGTTGACTCTGTACTGAGAGAAGCTCTACATGCTTACTCTCTTTTATTACAGAGGGATGGCCGTGTGCCTTAAACACAAGGTAGTCCCCATTCAATTGAAGGACTAATTCTCCTCTGTTAACATCTATTATAGCACCTACTGTGGCTAGGAAAGGTCTTCCAAGGATGATGCATTCATCCTCTTCCTTCCTAGTGTCTAGGATTATGAAATCAGCAGGGATGTAAAGGCCTTCAACCTTTACTAATACGTCCTCTACTAATCCATAAGCTTGTCTTACTGACTTGTCTGCCAATTATAATGAGAATAAGGCAGGTTGTACCTCAATGATCCCTAGTTTCTCCATTATAGAGAGTGGCATAAGATTTATGCCTAACCCCAGGTCACACAGAGCTTTTTCAAAGGTCATGGTGCCTATGGTACAGGGTATTAGGAATTTCCCAGGATCTTGTTTGTTTTGAGGTAGAGTTTGCTGAACCCGTGTATCTAGTTCACTAATGAGCAAGGGAGGTTCACCTTCCCAAGTCTCATTACCAAACAACTTGGCATTCAGCTTCATGATAGCTCCTAGATATTGAGCAACTTGCTCTCCAGTCATATCTTCATCCTCTTCTGAGGAAGAATAGTCTTCAGAGCTTATGAATGGCAGAAGGAGATTTAGTGGAATCTCTATGGTCTCTATATGAGCCCCAGATTCCTTTAGGTCCTTAATAGGGAACTCCTTCTTGCTTGAGAGACGTCCTAGGAGGTCTTCCTCACTAGGATTTTCGTCCTTCTTCTCCTTTGTGCATTCGGCCATATTGATTACATCAATGGCCTTGCACTCTCCCTTTGGATTCTCTTATGTATTCCTTGGGAGAATACTGGGAGGAGTTTCAGTGATTTTCTTACTCAGCTGGCCTACATGTTGATGACAAGTCATCATATACCCATTTTTCAAGCTAATTTCACTTGTTTTATTAGTCTTTATGCAATTTCTTGCATCCTAAGTAAGTGATTTGGAGTGAAAATGCATAACTTCTTTAGATCAAGCAACTACCATTAAATTGATGCTAACTCATGAGGTTTAAGCTAATTTTAATTGAATTTTAATTGATTTATAAGCCTTGTGAATTTAGTGATACTTTGAGTAGTTGTTTTGGTTTATTATAGGTGAAGAAAAGAAGAAAAGAGGAAGCGTGGCTTAAGGAAGCGTGGCCCAAGGAGAAAAAGGCGTGGCACATAAAGGAGGAGTGCAAGCATTGCCCTCCACAAGGGCACACTGCCCTCTAGGAGGGCAACATAAGAGAACAAAGCAAAAAAGGCAACTCTGCACAGCTTCAACCTTGGCACATTGCCCTGCCCTCCACAAGGGCAGGGCAGCATTTTGGTGATGCACACACATGCACCATTCTGGCGCACCAAGGGAAAGCTCGGCAGCATCATTCTGGCGCACAGGCATCACTCGGCAGCACCAGCAGCACGCACAGGCATCATTCTGGCGCACCAAAAAGTTCTGCCCTGCCCTCCGCGAGGGCAGGGCAGCATCCTGCACGCACCAACGCACCACACGCACGCACCATGGGCCAGATGCATCATTTTCTGCCCTGCCCTCCACAAGGGCAGGACAGCCTCCTGGGAGCTATTTTTTTCATGGGCTAAAATTGGATTAAAAATCCAATAAAATTCATTTCTTCACCAAATCAAAAGCCCATCCAAATTCCAAAATTCAAGAATAGAAAGTGTATAAATAGGAGATAGTTTGATGTAATTAGGACCCTTTTCTTGACTTTTGAGTTTTTGAACTTTCCCTTTGAGCTTTGAATCCTTTTCTTTTATTTTTGACTTCTGAACCTTCTCTTAGAGATTTCCGAGAATTAGGGAGGAGAATTGATCTCTCTTCTTCCTCGTTCTTGCTTGAGTATTTTTACTTTTCTTGTTTTGAGTTTTGGGTGTGAAGAATTGAGGAAATTCTGTCTCAATCTCCATTCAAAATCTCTTTAAATCCTCTTCTGCATAATTGAGTTTAATTTCATTTCCTTTACTGCTTCTTCTTCAATTTCTTGTTAATTACTTTGTGAACTTGGATCTGGGAAGGCAATTGAGATCTAGACTTTGCTATCTAGTCTCTTGAGTCCTGAGATCCCATATTCCTTTTTGGTTCTTCTGTGAACCCCTGCTGCAATTAAATTTCATTTCCTGTTTGAATTCTATTTACTCCCAATTCATCTTCTGCTTTATTAATTGTTGCAATTCACTTCCCCTTGCTGAAATTCTAAATTCCCAATCCTCAACTCCCATTTCCATTCAAGCAATTTACATTTCTTGCATTTTAAGTTACTGCAATTTACATTTCTTACCCTTTAAGTTTCAGTCATTTAATTTCTTGTTCTTTAAGATTCAGCATCTTTACTTTCCGCTCTTTTTAATTTCTGCAATTCACCCCTCTCCCTTTACATTTCCTGCTATTTACTTACTGTTGGCTACAAAATCACTCAACCAATATTTGATTCGCTTGACTAAATCAACCACTAAACTAAAATTGCTCAATCCTTCAATCCCTGTGGGATCGACCTCACTCCCGTGAGTTTTATTACTTGATGCGACCCGGTACACTTGCCGGTGAGTTTTGTGTTGGATCGTTTTCCACACATCAAGTTTTTGGCGCCGTTGCCGGGGATTGAAATAGATTAACAATGATTAAGTGAAGTGGAGATCTAGATCAAGCAACTTTTTCTTTTCTATTGTTTTAATTTTGGCTAACACACTAACTGTTTGACTTTTTGCTTAAACTAACTAAAACTTCATTCTAGCTATAGATTGAAGTTTCATTGGTTTGCTGGATCTGTGTGTTTATTGTTGTGTGTTTGTATGTCAGGTACAGGAAGATCTTCCCCTATCCTCTCTGAAATTGACCAAAGAACTCTTCGAAGAATAAGAAGAGCTGAAAGAGGGAAGAACGTTGTTGGAGAGGAAGAATCTGAGGAGGAATTCCAAGAAATGGAAGGAGATCCATCAAATCTCAACCAACCAGGAGGAGGGGCCAACAATAACCCACAACAAAGAAGAGTCCTGGCTTCATACACATTTGCAAATGCTAGACACTGTGGAAGTAGCATTCTTACTCCTAATGTCAATGCTCTTTTGGACTAAAGCCACAACTCATCACTTTGGTCCAAAACAACTGCTCTTTTGGAGGAGGGCCATTGGAGGACCCAAATCAACACCTATCCACCTTCTTGAGGATTTGTGATACTGTGAAGACCAATGGTGTGTCTCCTGACAGCTACAAGTTATTGCTCTTTCCATTCTCTCTCAGAGACAAAGCCACTCAATGGCTAGAGACATTTCCAAAGGAGAGCATCAACACTTGGGATGACTTGGTAAGCAAGTTTCTTGCCAAATTTTACCCCCCTCAAAGGATCTAAGATTGAAGACTGAGGTGCAGACATTCACTCAAATGGAGGCTGAAAATTTATATGAAGCATGGGAAAGATATAAGGCACTATTGAGGAAATGTCCACCAGAGATGTTCACTGAGTGGGACAAGCTACAGAACTTCTATGAGGGACTTACTCTGAAGGCTCAAGAAACACTTGATCATTCGGCTGGAGGCTCATTACAACTCATGAAAACTACAGAGGAAGCTCAAAATCTCATTGATATGGTGGCCAACAACCAATATTTCTTTGCTCACCAAAGGCAATGCCAACCATCACAAAGGAGAGGAGTAATGGAGTTGGAAGGAGTGGATTCAATCTTAGCTCAAAATAAAATGATGCAGCAGCAGATTCAGCAACAATTTGAGCAAATGGCCAAAAGGATTGATGGCCTTCAAGTTGCATCAGTGACTGCCACAAACCAACCATCAACTACTTGGGGGCAAAATGAAGAAATCCAAGAGGAGCAACAGCAAGAGCAAGTCCAATACATGCACAACCAAAATCCTGAAACTAATGAAGTCTATGGAGATACTTACAATCCTTCTTGGAAGAACCATTCCAACCTCAGATGGGGAGACAACCACAATCAAATTCAGCAGCCATGGCAAAGTAACTCAACTCAAAACAATTGGAAAAACACAAACCAAAACAACCAGCCAAACACTAACCAAAACACATACAGAAAACCACAAAACACTTATCCCAACTCTAACCATTATCCACCCAATAACCACCCAACTAACCAAAACACCTATCATCATCCATCAACACCCCAAAACTAACCAATCTTACAAGACTCTCAGAGGATTACTAATCTAGAGATGCTCATGGAGAAGATGATGAAGAACCAAGAATTGACAACAAAGAACCAAGAAGCTTCCATGAAGAACCTAGAGAGGTAGATTGGGCAAATCTCCAAACAAATTTCTGTTGAAAAACCATCAAGCTCACTACCAAGTGACACCATTCCTAATCCAAAAGAGGAATGCAAGGCAATACAGTTGAGGAGTGGAAAAATACTGCTGAAAGATGAATAAGCCACCAAGAAGCCCAAGGAAAGTGACAAGAAACAAGTTGAAAAAGAGGCAGCCAATGACGAAGATGCAACAGCAAGCAAGTACTCTCAGAATCAACCTCAAGAGAAAGAAAATAGACCACAAAACGTGAAGAAGGGAAAGCAGATCATGGAAGAACCGATTCCAAGACAACTTCAAGGGGAGAAAAGTTTGACACCTCCACTGCCTTATCCCCAAAGATTCCACAAAGAGACAAAGGATCAACATTTCCACAAATTCCTTGAGACTTTCAAGAAGTTGGAAATCAACATACCGCTGGTTGAGGCATTAGAGGAAATGCCTCTGTATGCCAAGTTCTTAAAGGAACTCATCAACAAGAAAAGAGACTGGAATGAAAAGGAGACGGTAATGCTCAATGAAGAATGTAGCGCTGTGTTACAAAAAGGAATCCCACCAAAGCTTAAAGATCCAGGGAGTTTTGTAGTATCATGCACCATAGGCAATTTAACTTTGGACAAAGCTCTCTGTGATCTTGGAGCTAGCATCAACTTAATGCCCCTGTCCATGATGAGGAAGCCTGCTATAGAAGAACTCAAACCCACCAGGATGTCACTAATCATGGCAGATAGATCAATCAAGACACCCAATGGAATTGTGGAAAATCTGTTAGTGAAGGTTGGGAAGTTTATCTTTCCTGCGGATTTTGTAATTTTGGACACCGACGAGGATGGAAACAATTCAATAATCTTGGGAAGACCGTTTCTAGCAACTGCAAGAGCCATTATAGATGTGGAAAAAGGAGAAATGATCTTCAGAGTACACAATGAGCAAATGATCATAAATGTTTTCAAGTCAATGCAACACCTTCCTGAGCAAGAAGACTACCTGAGGGTGGATATGATAGAGAGCCTGGTGGAAGAAATGTTAGACACTAATCATCATGAGCAAGAAGAGGAAATTAATCAAGAGACAGTAGAGGAGCACGCAGCTGAGATCTCTATTGACAAGGAGGAGAACCCAAGCAAGAAGAAAGAGGTGCATAAACAATAACTGAAGCCATTACCTACTCATCTCAAATATGCATTCCTAGGCACATCAGAGAGCTTCCCAGTGATCATCAATTCATCCCTGACAAAAAAAGAAGAAGGAGAGCTTCTTGATGTACTCAGAGCTCACAAGGATGCTTTAGGATGGACCATCGATGATTTGAAAGGCATTAGCCCAGCAATATGTATGCATAAAATCCTCTTGGAGGACAATTTCAAAGCAGTAGTTCAACCTCAGAGAAGGTTAAATCCTGCAATGAAGGAAGTTGTCCAGAAAGAAGTAATGAAATTGTGGAATGCAGGGATAATATATCCTATCTTTGATAGCTCATGGATAAGCCCAGTTCAAGTGGTACCAAAGAAGGGTGGGATGACAGTCATTGTTAATGAGAAAAATGAACTCATTCCCACAAGAACTGTGACAGGATAGAGGATGTGTATTGACTATAGGAGGCTAAATGATAGATGGAGAATGTGTATTGATTATAGGAGGTTGAATGATGCCACACGCAAAGATCATTTTCCACTTCCTTTCATTGATCAGATGCTTGAAAGATTAGCCGGCCATGCATACTATTGCTTCCTGGATGGCTATTCTGGGTATAATCAGATAGTGGTAGATCCAAAGGACCAAGAAAAGACTTCATTCACTTGTCCATTTGGAGTTTTCGCTTATAGAAGAATGCCATTTGCACTATGCAATGCCCCAGCCACTTTTCAAAGGTGTATGCTCTCCATTTTCTCAGATATGGTTGAAAATTTTTTAGAGGTTTTCATGGATGACTTTTCTATTTAGAAAAGTTTTTAGAGGTTTTCATGGATGACTTTTCTATTTTTGGTGACAATTTCAGTACTTGCCTGAAACATCTAACTCTTGTTTTAAAACGGTGCCAAGAAACCAATTTGGTTTTAAACTGGGAAAAGTGCCATTTCATGGTGCCTGAGGGGATTGTTCTTGGTCATAAAGTTTCAAAAAAAGGGATAGAGGTTGATAAGGCAAAGGTGGAAATTATAGAGAAGCTTCCCCCATCAATTAATGGAAAATCTGTTAGAAGTTTCTTGGGACATGCAGGATTTTATAGAAGGTTTATCAAGGATTTTTCGAAAATAGCTAAACCTTTGAGTAATCTATTAATGATTGATAACCCTTTTGTTTTTGATGAAAACTACCGGCATGCTTTTGAAACTTTAAAACATAAACTCACAACAGCACCAATTATCACACCCCCGGATTGGGAAATACCCTTTGAACTCATGTGTGATGCGAGTGATATTGCAATTGGTGCTGTGCTTGGACAAAAAAAGGGAAACCTGCATCATGCCATATATTATGCAAGTAAAGTGTTGAATGAGGCTCAAAAAAATTACACCACAACAGAGAAGGAATTGTTAGCTGTAGTTTATGCGTTTGATAAGTTTAGATCGTACTTGATAGGATCTAAAATTGTGGTTTATACTGACCATGCTGCCCTCAAGTATTTGATGTCAAAGCAGGATGCTAAACCAAGACTTATCAGGTGGATACTACTTCTACAGGAGTTTGATATTGAGATAAGGGACAGGAAAGGTACTGAGAACCGAGTTGCTGACCATTTGTCAAGGTTGCCACAAGAGACAATTCAAGAAGCTTCACAACCTGTGAATGAAAGCTTCCCAGATGAACATCTTCTGCTGATCCAACAAACACCATGGTTCGCTGATATAGCAAACTACAAAGTGGGGAGGAAGATACCTCAAGAATTCAC
>NC_029775.3:43798920-43801223 GCF_000817695.3 Arachis duranensis | reverse complement strand
ACTAGATATGGAGTACCCAAGGGTCTTGTTAGTGATGGTGGTGGTCATTTTTGTAACAAACAAATGGAGAAACTTCTTCATAAATATGGAGTTATTCATAAAGTGGCCACACCATATCACCCTCAGACTAATGGGAAGGCTGAATTAGCAAACAAAGAACTAAAGAAAATCCTAGAGAAAACAGTAGGTAGCACAAGAAAGGATTGGGCTAGGAAGTTGGAAGATGCACTTTGGGCGTACAGAACAGCTTTCAAAACTCCCATTGGGAAGTCTCCCTTTCAGCTGTTATATGGCAAATCTTGTCATCTCCCTGTAGAGCTTGAACACAAAGCCTTTTGGGCTACTAAACTTCTAAACCATGATTCTGAAGCAGCAGGGGAGAAAAGGTTGTTGCAGCTAAATGAGCTGGATGAATTCAGGCTAGAAGCCTATGGAAATACCAAGATATACAAGGAAAAAGCCAAGAGATGGCATGACAGGAAGATTTTGAAGAAAGAATTCAAACCTGGACAACAAGTACTCTTATACAACTCACGACTCAAGATATTCCCTGGCAAGCTTAAGTCTAAATGGACTGGCCTGGGAAGCTTAAGTCTAAGTGGACTGGTCCATACTTGGTAACTAAGGTCTTTCCTTATGGGAGTATTGAATTGCTAGATGAAGCAACAAAGAGTCGGTTTACAGCAAATAGTCACAGATCAAAGCTATATCTAGGAGGACAATGGGACAAGGAAAAAGAGGTTCAGAACCTAAATCCTCCTTGAAGTAAAAGCAGAAGATGTCAAGCTAGTGACAATAAAAGAGCGCTTGTTGGGAGGCAACCCAACCTGAGGTAGTTTTCTTTCATAACTTTTTCAATAAAAATGTTGAATAATTGGTATGGATTGCAAGGAGCTAAGTTTGGTGTTGCACACCAAAACAATTTAAGGGAGAATGAAAGATTCTAAGTTTGGTGTTCCACCAAAAATATTATTTAAAACCACATTCTCACCTCTTGCATGATGCTAGCTCCAAGCAACCAAACACATTATTCAACTGTTTAACTTCTTTCTAGCTTTAATTTCATAACCTTTAGCAAGGACACAAGGTTTCACATATGGTTAACTGTTGCATTAAAAGCAGTGGCAAACAATTAAGTTTGGTGTTCTCACACCTAAATAAAACCAAGAGCCACACTCGATTTATGCATACTAACCAAATAATTAAGGGCTTGAGAACCAAGTAACTTTGAGAATTATGCAGGACATGAGTCAACAATTGAAGATATTGTGCATCTTAACTCAAAGAAAACACAACAGAAGGAAGAATCAAAGGGCTGCAAATTCAAAGGTTGTATCTAAACTTAATCCTTGCTGCTGTGAATTATTTTGAACATGGAAACCATTATATATCCTGCTAAAGTGTTTATCTAGTTGCAAGTGAAGTTCTTTGATTAAGTATGCTAAATCTGCATGTTGTTTGTTATCCATCACTTAGTTAAATTTTGTTTTGTTTCCCACATGCTTGAATAAAAGAGAATTGTTTGAATTGAAAAGTGAAATATCCAATGTTGCATAAGTAAGAATGGAAGTTAATGGTGGTATATGTTTTTTATTAAATGCATAACTCATGAAATAATTGTTGCATAATATCATTTTCATTAAAGTGTGAGTTAGTTTGCTGTTATAAAGATTCTTATCAATAAAGAAAAAGCCCTTGAGAACAAAAACAGAAAGAAAAGGAAGAAGAAAAAGCCAAAGTGGCAAGAAAAACAAAGAATAAAGGTTGGACACCAATAGCTTGGACCCTAGGACATATGCCTGTGGTGTTCTTGTACTAAGATATGCTTGGATAAGTTCACTTAGATCAACTGATTTGGGATGGCCAATTGAAAGTCCACAATAAAGAGCAACTTAGATACAGAACATTTAGTTATCCAAAGAGATGCTAGGCATCAATGATCCTAGGAAGAAATAGTGAGCCATGTGTCTGTGGTGGAAAGATGTTGAGTAAAAGAAAAAAAAATTAAAGCCAAAGGCTACTACTGCAACATTAGACACCAAACCTCCAAAAGAATAAGCTTGTTAAGCATTATAAGAAAGAAAAGATAGCAATGGAGTAATTAAAAAGTAAGTCTTATAGCAGCAAGTTTAGCAAGCCTTTGAGGAAAGATGTATATTATGTAGCAGCAACAATAATTGAGTTATCATTGTCTGCATAAAGACTCCATAAATCAAATTCTCCTATATGCCTAATAAGGATATGTGTTCTTTTCTTGTTCATTTCATTTTCTCTTAGTTTTGATGCTTGCTTGGGGACAAGCA
>NC_029775.3:43791467-43798748 GCF_000817695.3 Arachis duranensis | reverse complement strand
ATCTTTAGATCAAGCAACTACCATTAAATTGATGCTAACTCATGAGGTTTAAGCTAATTTTAATTGAATTTTAATTGAGTTATAAGCCTTGTGAATTTAGTGATACTTTGAGTAGTTGTTTTGGTTTATTATAGGTGAAGAAAAGAAGAAAAGAGGAAGCGTGGCTTAAGGAAGCGTGGCCCAAGGAGAAAAAGGCGTGGCACATAAAGGAGGAGTGCAAGCATTGCCCTCCACAAGGGCACACTGCCCTCTAGGAGGGCAACATAAGGAAACGAGTCTTGAGAGGCAACACTACCCTGCCCACGACGAGGGCAGAGCACAAATTGATGCCATGGATCAAGGGGGACAAAAACATTGCCCTGCCCTCCTCAAGGGCAGTATCGGGCTCACCAAAGGGAGAAATTCGAAGAAAAACCTCACCATTGCTTGCCACAAGGATCGAACACGGCACCATGAGGAAGCAAGGAACTAAGCCTTACTTTGCTGCCAAGAAAATCAAAGAAAAGAGGTAGCGTGCGCGTCACACAAGGATCGAACACGGAGCTTCAACCTTGGCACATTGCCCTGCCCTCCACAAGGGCAGGGCAGCATTTTGGTGATGCACACACACGCACCATTCTGGCGCACCAAGGGAAGGCTCGGCAGCATCATTCTAGCGCACAGGCATCACTCGGCAGCACCAGCAGCACGCACAGGCATCATTCTGGCGCACCAAAAAGTTCTGCCCTGCCCTCCGCGAGGGCAGGGTAGCATCCTGCACGCACCAACGCACCACACGCACGCACCATGGGCCAGATGCACAATTTTCTGCCCTGCCCTCCACAAGGGCAGGGCAGCCTCCTGGGAGCTACTTTCTTCATGGGCTAAAATTGGATTAAAAATCCAATAAAATTCATTTCTTCACCAAATCAAAAGCCCATCCAAATTCCAAAATCCAAGAATAGAAAGTGTATAAATAGGAGATAGTTTGATGTAATTAGGACCCTTTTCTTGACTTTTGAGTTTTGAACTTTCCCTTTGAGCTTTGAATCCTTTTCTTTTATTTTTGACTTCTGAACCTTCTCTTAGAGATTTCAGAGAATTAAGGAGGAGAATTGATCTCTCTTCTTCCTCGTTCTTGCTTGAGTATTTTTACTTTTCTTGTTTTGAGTTTTGGGTGTGAAGAATTGAGGAAATTCTGTCTCAATCTCTATTCAAAATCTCTTTAAATCCTCTTCTGCATAATTGAGTTTAATTTCATTTCCTTTACTGCTTCTTCTTCAATTTCTTGTTAATTGCTTTGTGAACTTGGATCTGGGAAGGCAATTGAGATCTAGAATTTGCTATCTAGTCTATTGAGTCCTGAGATCCCATTTTCCTTTTTGGTTCTTCTGTGAACCCCTGCTGCAATTAAATTTCATTTCCTGTTTGAATTCTATTTACTCCCAATTCATCTTCTGCTTTATTAATTGTTGCAATTCACTTCCCCTTGCTGAAATTCTGAATTCCCAATCCTCAACTCCCATTTCCATTCAAGCAATTTACATTTCTTGCATTTTAAGTTACTGCAATTTACATTTCTTGCCCTTTAAGTTTCAGTCATTTAATTTCCTGTTCTTTAAGATTCAGCATCTTTACTTTCCGCTCTTTTTAATTTCTGCAATTCACCCCTCTCCCTTTACATTTCCTGCTATTTACTTACTATTGGCTACAAAATCACTCAACCAATACTTGATTCGCTTGACTAAATCAACCACTAAACTAAAATTGCTCAATCCTTCAATCCCTGTGGGATCGACCTCACTCCCGTGAGTTTTATTACTTGATGCGACCCGGTACACTTGCCAGTGAGTTTTGTGTTGGATCGTTTTCCACACATCACTTGTGCGTCCAAATTTCTAATGAAGGATCTTGTTTCACTCATGAAACTTAAAGTGGCCTTAGACAGATCAGAGACTATGTTTGATAAGTTAGAGGGGCTCTGTTCAGAATTCTCTGTCTGTTGCTGAGAAGATGATGGAAAAGGCTTGTTATTGCTTAGCCTGTTTCTTCCACCATTATTAAAGCCTTGTTGAGGCTTTTGTTGATCCTTCCATGAGAAATTTGGATGATTTCTCCATGAGGGATTATAGGTGTTTCTATAGGCTTCACCCATGTAATTCACATCTGCCATTGCAGGGTTCTCAGGATTATAAGCTTCTAGATGCATTTTGCCATCCATTCAGACTTTGAGAGATCATGTTGACTTACTGAGTCAACACTTTGTTCTGAGCCAATATAGCATTCAGAGCATCAATTTCAAGAACTCCCTTCCTTTGAGGCGTCCCATTATTCACGGAATTCCTCTCATAAGTGTACATGAATTGGTTATTTGCAACCATATCAATAAGTTCTTGAGCTTCTGCAGGCGTTTTCTTTAGGTGAATGGATCCACCTGCAGAATGGTCCAATGACATTTTGGAAAACGCAGATAGACCATAATAGAATATATCTAATATGGCCCATTCTGAAAACATGTCAGAAGGACACTTTTTGGTCATCTGCTTGTATCTTTCCCAAGCTTCATAGAGGGATTCACCATCTTTTTGTTTGAAGGTCTGAACATCCACTCTAAGCTTGCTCAGATTTTGAGGAGGAAAGAATTTATCCAAGAAGGTCGTGACCAGCTTATCCCAGGAGTCTAGGCTATCTTTAGGTTGTGAGTCCAACCATGTTCTAGCTCTGTCTCTTACAGCAAAAGGGAAAAGCATGAGCCTGTAGACTTCAGGATCTACTCCATTCATCTTTACAGTCTCACAAATCTGCAAGAACTCAGTTAAAAACTGGTAAGAATCTTCAGATGGAAGTCCATGAAACTTGCAGTTCTGTTGCATTAGAGCAACTAATTGAGGTTTCAACTCAAAATTGTTTGCTCCAATGGCAGGAATTAAGATGCTTCTTCCATCAAACTTGGACATGGGTTTAGTAAAATCACCAAGCATCCTCCTTGCATTATTGTTGTTAGGTTCGGCTGCCATCTCCTTTTCTTGTTCGAAAATTTCAGAAAGGTGGCCTCTGGATTGTTGTAATTTAGCTTCTCTTAGTTTCCTTTTTAGAGTCCTTTCAGGTTCAAGATCAGCTTCAACAAGAATGCCTTTTTCCTTGTTCCTGCTCATATAGGGAAGAAGAGAACAAGAAAAGAAAGAGGAATCCTCTATGTCACAGTAAAGAGGTTCTTTATTGTTAGTAGAAGAAGAAAGGGAATAAAAAAAGGAGAGGGATGAATAGTCTGTATAGAGAGTAAGGATAGGGGAGCTGATAAGGGATGAAGAGAATTGTTAGTAAATAAATAAATAAATAGAAGAAGATGAGAGAGGGATTTTCAAAAATATTTTTGAAAATGAGTTAGTAATTTTCGAAAATTAAAGATAAGATATAATTAAAATAAAAAATTTAAAACAATTAGTTAAAAAGAATTTTGAAAAAGGGATGAGATATTTTCGAAAATTAGAGAGAGAAAAGTAGTTAGGTGGTTTTGAAAAAGATAAAAAACAAACAAAAAGTCAAATAGTTAGTTGAAAAAGATATTAAAGTCAAATTTGAAAAGATAAGAAGATAAGAAGTTAGATAAGATATTTTGAAATCAAATTTTTGAAAAAGATAAAATTTTGAAAAAGATATGATTAAAAGATAAGATGAAAAAGATTTAATTTTTAAAATTGAAGATTAATTACTTAACTAACAAGAAACTAAAAGATAAGATTCTAGAATTTAAAGATTGAACCTTTTTTAACAAGAAAGTAACAAACTTCAAATTTTTTAATTAATCACATTAATTGTTAGTGTAATTTCGAAATTTTGAAATAAAATTAAGAAAAAGATTTTGAAACTAAATTTTAAAAATTTCGAAAATTATATGGGTTCAGGAGATGTTGCATTCTCCAGATCAAGTTCATTCTCATCTCTTCCTCAATCAATGCATTCATTGATCTCCTTGGCAATCTTAAGTGATTGGATCCCAATTCCTTGGCAATCCAATCTCTCTAAGCTTGAACAATTGCCCAATTCCTTGATTTAATTGCTCATGGGAAGAGATGAAGTGTGGTCACTGATTATACCACATGTATTTCCAAATCAAAGTGTTGGGAGGATTACATGTCACTATATCCGTCCAAACCCCAATTTGGTCCAACATGAGAAATTATTTCTAGCATGATCTCCTCGTCCCTTTTCCAAGGCTCAAAGGAGATCCAATTATGGAGAGTTTCTTTTCCAAGACAACTAACCAATTGAATTAAGATCGAAAGCTTTCTAGTAAGATCAAGAGAAAAGAAAGAAGAAGAAGAATGAAAACTATAATTGATCCATCAAATTACAACAGAGCTCCCTAACCCAATGAAAGGGGTTTAGTTGTTCATAGCTCTAGAAATGAAAAATGGCAGAAAAGAAGAATCCATGCTAAAAGTGCAGAAAAGTAAATATACAGAGAGTAGCCCCCAAAAGTGCCAAGCTTCTCTATAGTTCAAAACTACTCCTATATATACTACTCCTCTTGATCTTCTAGTGAGTTCTTCAAGTCTTGGATGTGGGCTCTAGATCTTGAGTTGAAGCAGTTCTCATCTTGAGTAGGCCCAGCTTGCAGAGAAATATGAATTAGGCTTGGGTATTTAGTGAGATTAACGTTGAGTGCCATTGTGGGTTTGAGAACGTTAGTGGCATTCACTTTTTCCACTAACGTTCCACCCTTATGTACCAACGTTAACTCCAACGTTAGTGGTCTTAACGTGACCACTAACGTTGCCTTCTCAATTTTTGGCCAATGTTATTGGGACTCATTTTTCCCAATAACGTTGATTTATAGCCCTTCGCGAACGTTATTGGGAATCACTTTTCCCATTAACGTTGCTTGGTGCCTTTTGTTCCTACGTTAGAGTTCACGTTAGAGTAGCTAACGTGACTCTTAACGTGGATATGTCTCACCTTCGAGAGCGTTAGTAACATTCACCTTTGTCACTAATGCTCCAAATGCCCAAATTCACTACATTAGAACTCATGTTAACTAAGTTAACGTGGCTCTTAACGTAGTAGTGATGCCATCTTCCAACGTTAGTGACAAACGTTAGTGACAAAAGTGAGTGTCACTAACGTTGGCTCCTTAATCTCAACTCCACGTTAACTTTCACGTTAATGGTCTTAACATGAAAGTTAACGTAGGCAATGCTAGTTGGTCCAACGTTAGTGACAAAAGTGAGTGTCACTAACGTTGGCTTTCGTTGTCCTCTTCCACGTTAGAGTTCACGTTAACTAAGTTAACGTGACTCTTAACGTGGATCATTTCCAAGTTTTCTAACGTTAGTGGTGTTCACTTTTACCACTAACGTTGGAGAAAAACGTTATTGGTGTTCATGTTTTCTCTTAACGTTGGAGTTCTCTTTTGCTTCTATGTTAACTACCACATTAACTTAGTTAACTTAGTTAACTATCACTTTTCTCATTAACGTTGCAAGCTTTTTACCATTCCATGTTAGTATTCACGTTAACTAGGTTAACGTGAATGCTAACGTAGTTCTTCCTTGCTTCCTTTGCCCTGAAATCAAGCAATTAAAGTGCATCAAGCTCTAGCCAAAGTCATGAGATTAGGTATCATCAATTTATCATGCAATTCTAGCAAAATTCTCATGAAATCATGCAAAGTTCACAATAGTTGCTTGAATCAAGGTGTGAGTGTATTTTTATCCAAAACTTGCCTTATTCACTAAGAAAATGCATGAAACTACCCTAAAACAGTAAAGAAAAGGTCAGTGAAACTGGCCTGGATGCCCTGGCATCACAACGCCAAACTTAAAGCTTGCTTGTCCCTAAGCAAGTACTGAAGCATAAGAAGAATGAAATGAAAGAACAAGAAGATAAAATAGAAGTAGAATTCCTGGTTTATGGGATTTCATGCATAGCAACTTAGGTTCCTCCCCTTTAGGTTTCAAGCCTTTATCAACTCCTTGGTCACTTTCTTGATTGCATCCTTTGAGACTTCTTTCTTATTGATCCTTCCTTCTTTTTTTCAAAGTTTATTTTTCTTTTTGCTAAGTGCGTTGTAAGAGGGAGACTCTTTATGATAAGCTTTCAGCCAACACTCTGGTGCACGAAATTGTGATCATCAATGGCGCCAACAACATGGTATGCTCAATTGCAATCTCAACTCTTTATCACAACTTCGCACAACTAACCAGCAAGTGCACTGGGTCGTCCAAGTAATAAACCTTACGCGAGTAAGGGTCGATCCCACGGATATTGTTAGTATGAAGCAAGCTATGGTCATCTTGTAAATCTCAGTCAGGTGGATTCAAATGGTTATGGATGATAGATAATTAAAAGATGAATAAAACATAAAATAAAGATAGAGATACTTATGTAATTAATTGGTGAGAATTTCAGATAAGCGTATGGAGATGCTTTATCCCTTCCGTCTCTCTGCTTTCCTACTGTCTTCATCCAATCCTTCTTACTCCTTTCCATGGCAAGCTATATGTTGGGCATCACATTTGTCAATGGCTACAGTCCTGTCCTCTCGGTGAAAATGTTCAACGCGCTCTATCACAGCACAGCTATTCAGCTGTCGGTTCTCGATCATGTCGGAATAGAATCCAGTGATTATTTTGCGTCTGTCACTAACGCCCCACAATCGTGAGTTTGAAGCTCGTCACAGTCATTCAATCCTCGAATCCTACTCAAAATACCACAGACAAGGTTTAGACCTTCCGGATTCTCTTGAATGCCGCCATCAATTCTAGCTTATACCACGAAGATTCCGGTTAAGAAATCCAAGAGATATCCACTCAATCTAAGGTAGAACGGAGGTGGTTGTCAGGCATATGTTCGTACGTGAGAATGATGATGAGTGTCACGGATCATCACATTCATCAAGTTGAGGAACAAGTGATATCTTAGAACAAGAATAAGTTGAATTGAATAGAAGAACAATAGTAATTGCATTAATACTCAAGGTACAACAGAGCTCCACACCTTAATCTATGGTGTGTAGAAACTCCACCATTGAAAATACATAAGAACAAGGTCTAGGCATGGCTGAGAGGTCAGCCCCCATGATCTAAGATAGCATAAGACTACTCAAAGATAGCTACCAAGATGAGAATACAATAGTAAAAGGTCCTATTTGTAGAGAACTAGTAGCCTAGGGTATACAAAGATGAGTAAATCACATAAAAATCTACTTCCGGGCCCACTTGGTGTGTGCTTGGGCTGAGCATTGAAGCATTTTCGTGTAGAGACTCTTCTTGGAGTTAAACGCCAGCTTTTGTGCCAGTT
>NC_029775.3:43785355-43791381 GCF_000817695.3 Arachis duranensis | reverse complement strand
GGTGACTTTGAACGCCGGTTTGGGCCATCAAATCTTGGGCAAAGTATGGACTATTATACATTTCTAGAAAGCCCAGGATGTCTACTTTCCAACGCAGTTGAAAGCGTGCCAATTGAGCTTCTGTAGCTCCAGAAAATCCACTTCGAGTGCAGAGAGGTCAGAATCCAACAACATCTGCAGTCCTTTTCAGTCTCTGAATTAGATTTTTGCTCACGTCCCTCAATTTCAGCCAGAAAATACCTGAAATCACAGAAAACACACAAACTCATAGTAAAGTCCAGAAAAGTGAATTTTATCACAGAAAAACACACAAACTCATAGTAAAGTCCAGAAATATGAATTTAGCATAAAAACTAATGAAAACATCCCTAAAATTAACTAGATCATACTAAAAACTACTTAAAAACAATGCCGAAAAGCGTATAAATTATCCGCTCATCATAACACCAAACTTAAATTGTTGCTTGTTCTCAAGCAACTGAAAATCAAATAAGATAAAAAGAATAGAATATGCAATGAATTCCAGAAACATCTATGAAGATCAGTATTAATTAGATGAGCAGGGCTTTTAGCTTTTTGCCTCTGAACAGTTTTGGCATCTCACTTTATCCTTTGAAATTCAGAATGATGGGCTTCTATAGGAACTCAGAATCCAGATAGTGTTATTGATTCTCCTAGTTAAGTATGATGATTCTTGAACATAGCTACTTTATGAGTCTTGGTCGTTGCCCAAAGCACTCTGTCTTCCAGTATTACCACCGGATACATACATGCCACAGACACATAATTGGGTGAACCTTTTCAGATTGTGACTCAGCTTTGCTAGAGTCCCCAATTAGAGGTGTCCATGGTTCTTAAGCACACTCTTTTTGCCTTGGATCACGACTTTATTTTTACCCTTGCCTTTTGGTTAAAAGGGCTATTGGCTTTTTCTGCTTGCTTTCTCTCTTTTTTTTTTCACACATAATCTGTTTTTTTTTTGAATTCACTGCTTTTTCTTGCTTCAAGAATCGTTTTTATGATTTTTCAGATCCTCAGTAACATGTCTCCTTTTTTTCATCATTCTTTCAAGAGCCAACATTCATGAACAACAAATTCAAAAGACATATGCACTGTTAAAGCATACATTCAGAAAACAAAAGTATTACCACCACATCAAAATAATTAAACTATTATAAAATTCAAAATTCATGCAATTCTTATCTTTTTCAATTAAGCACGTTTTTTATTCAAGAAAGGTGATGGATTCAGAAGACATTCATAACTTTAAGGCATAGACACTAATGATCACAAGACACAAACATGGATAAACATAAGCACTAAAATTCGAAAAACAGAAAATAAAGAACACATAGATAAACATAAGCATAAAAATTCGAAAAACAGAAAAATAAAGAACAAGTAGATTAAAGAACGGGTCCATCTTAGTGATGGCAGCTTGTTCTTCCTCTTGAAGATCTTATGGAGTGCTTGAGCTCCTCAATGTCTCTTCCTTGTCTTTGTTGCTCCTCTCTCATGATTCTTTGATCTTCTTTAATCTCATGGAAGATGATGGAATGTTCTTGGTGCTCCACCCTTAGTTGTCCCATGTTGGAACTCAATTCTCCTAGGGAGGTGTTGATTTGCTCCCAATAGTTTTGTGGAGGAAAGTACATCTCTTGAGGCATCTCAGGAATTTCATGATGAGGAATTTCCTCATGTCCATGAGTAGGATCTCTTGTTTTGCATTGAGCTCCTTCCACACAGATATCCATGATGACTTGGTCCAACCTTTGATTAAAGTTGACCTTTTTTGAGTTTGAAAAGGGACCTCGGGGATCACCTTCTTCTTGGCCACAACTTCATAGAAGTGGTCTTGATGCACCCTTGAGATGAATCACATTCATGAACAACAAATTCAAAAGATTTATGCACTGTTTAAGCATACATTCAGAAGTCAAAAGTATTTCCACCACATCAAAATAATTAATCTGTTATAAAATTTAAAATTCATGCAATTCTTCTCTTTTTCAATTAAGAACATTTTTCATTTAAGAAAGGTGATGGATTCATAGGACATTCATAACTTTAAGGCATAGACACTAAGACACTAATGATCATAAGACATAAACATAGATAAACATAGGCATAAAAATTCGAAAAACAGGAGAATAAAGAACAAGGAGATTAAAGAACGGGTCCACCTTAGTGATGGCGGCTTGTTCTTCCTCTTGAAGATCTTATGGAGTGCTTGAGCTCCTCAATGTCTCTTCCTTGCCTTTGTTGCTCCTCTCTCATGATTCTTTCATCTTCTCTAATTTCATGGAGGAGAATGGAATGTTCTTGGTGCTCCACCCTTAGTTGTCCCATGTTGGAACTTAATTCTCCTAGGGATGTGTCGATTTGCTCCTAATAGTTTTGTGGAGGAAAGTGCATCCTTTGAGGTATCTCAGGGATTTCATGGTGAGTGGGATCCCTTGTTTGCTCTATCCTCTTCTTAGTGATGGGCTTGTCTTCATCAATGAGGATGTCTCCCTTTATGTCAATTCCGACTGAATAACAGAGGTGACAAATGAGATGAGGGAAGGCTAACCTTGCCAAGGTAGAGGACTTGTCCGCCACCTTATAAAGTTCTTGAGATATAACCTCATGAACTTCTACTTCCTATCCAATCATGATGCTATGAATCATGATAGCCCAGTCTATAGTAACTTCGGCTCGGTTGCTAGTGGCGGATAAACTCCAACCATCCCCTAGCCACGGGCTTGAGGTCATGCCTTCTCAGTTGAACCGGCTTCCCTCTTGAATCTCTCTTCCATTGAGCACCCTCTTCACAAATGTCTATGAGGACTTGGTCCAACCTTTGATCAAAGTTGACCCTTCTAGTGTAAGGGTGTTCATCTCCTTGCATCATGGGCAAGTTGAATGCCAACCTTTTATTTTCCAGACTAAAATCTAAGCATTTCTCCCGAACCATTGTAAGCCAATTCTTTGGGTCCGGGTTCACACTTTGATCATGGTTCTTGGTGATCCATGTATTGGAATAGAACTCTTGAACCATTAAGATTCCGACTTGTTGAATGGGGTTGGTAAGAACTTCCCAACCTCTTCTTCGGATCTCATGTCGGATCTCCGGATATTCACTCTTTTTGAGTTTGAAAGGGACCTCGGGAATCACCTTCTTCATGGCCACAACTTCATAGAAGTGGTCTTGATGCACCCTTGAGATGAATCTTTCCATCTCCCATGACTCGGAGGTGGAAGATTTTGCCTTCCCCTTCCTCTTTCTAGAGGTTTCTCCGGCCTTAGATGCCATAAATGGTTACGGAAAAATAAAAAGCAATGCTTTTACCACACCAACTTAGAAGGTTTGCTCGTCCTCGAGCAAAAGAAAAAAGAAGAGAGTAGAAGAAGAAGAAGAAATAGAGGAGATTAAGGTGGCTTTGTGGTTCGGCAAAGGGGGAGAAGTAGTGTATTGGTTGTGTGAAAATGAATGGGTGAAGATGGGTTTATATAGGGGTGGAGAGAGGGGTAAGGTTCGGTCATGTGAGGGTGGGTTGGGAGGGAAAGTTGTTTGAATTTGAATGGTGAGGTAGGTGGGGTTTTATGAAGGGTGGATGTGAGTGGTGAAGAGAATAGTGGGATTTGATAGGTGAGGGGTTTTTTTTAGGGAAGAGGTGTTGAGGTGATTGGTGAATGGGTGAAGAAGAGAGAGAGTGGTGGGGTAGGTGGGGATCCTGTGGGGTCCACAGATCCTGAGGTGTCAAGAAAAATTCATGCCTGCACCAAGTGGCGAGCAAAAATGCTCTTTATGCCAATTCTGGCGTTAAAACACCGGGCTGGTGCCCATTTCTGGCATTTAACGCCAGCCTCTTGCCCTTTCCTGGCGTTTAATGCCAGTCTGGTGCCCCTTTCTGACGTTAAACGCCCAGAATGGTGCCAGACTGGGCGTTAAACGCCCATTTGCTGCCCTTACTGGCGTTTAAACGCCAGCAAGTTTTCCTCCAGGCTGTGCTGTTTTTCTTTCTGTTTTTCATTCTGTTTTTGCTTTTTCAATTGATTTTGTGACTTCCCATGATCATCAACCTACAGAAAACATAAAATAACAAAGGAAATATAGATAAATATAACATTGGGTTGCCTCCCAACAAGCGCTTCTTTAATGTCAGTAGCTTGACAGTGGGCTCTCATGGAGCCTCCCAGATACTCAGAGCAATGTTGGAACCTCCCAACACCAAACTTAGAGTTTGAATGTGGGGGTTCAACACCAAACTTAGAAGTTGGTTGAGGCCTCCCAACACCAAACTTAGAGTTTGATTGTGGGGGCTCTATTTGACTCTGTTTTGAGAGAAGCTCTTCATGCTTCCTCTCCATGGTTGCAGAGGGATATCCTTGAGCCTTAAACACAAGGGATTCTTCATTCACTTGAATGATCAATTCTCCTCTATCAACATCAATCACAGCCTTTGATGTGGCTAGGAAGGGTCTGCCAAGGATGATGGATTCATCCATGCACTTCCCAGTCTCTAGGACTATGAAATCAGCAGGGATGTAATGGTCTTCAACTTTTACCAGAACATCCTCTACAAGTCCATAAGCATGTTTTTTTGAATTGTATGCTATCTCTAGTGAGATTCTTGTAGCTTGTACCTCAAAGATCCCTAGCTTCTCCATTATAGAGAGAGGCATGAGGTTTATGCCTGACCCTAGGTCACACAGAGCCTTCTTGAAGGTCATGGTGCCTATTGTACAAGGTATTGAGAACTTCCCAGGGTCCTGTCTCTTTTGAGGTAGTTTCTGCCTAGACAAGTCAGCCAATTCTTTGGTGAGCAAAGGGGGTCCATCTTTCCAAGTCTCATTACTAAATAACTTGTCATTTAGCTTTATGATTGCTCCAAAGTACTTAGCAACTTGCTCTTCAGTGACATCTTCATCCTCTTCAGAGGAAGAATACTCATCAGAGCTCATGAATGGCAGAAGTAAATCCAATGGAATCTCTATGGTCTCAGTGTGAGCCTCAGATTCCCATGGTTCCTCATTAAGGAACTCATTGGAGGCCAGTGGACATCCATTGAGGTCTTCCTCAGTGGCGCTCACTGCCTCTTTCTCCTCTCCAAGTTCGGCCATGTTGATGGCCTTGCACTCTCCTTTTGGATTCTCTTCTATATTGCTTGGAAGAGTGCTAAGAGGGAGTTCAGTGACTTTCTTGCTCAGCTAACCCACTTGTGCCTCCAAATTTCTAATGGAGGACCTTGTTTCAGTCATGAAATTTTGAGTGGTTTTGATTAGATCAGAGACCATAGTTGCTAAGTCAGAGTGGCTCTGCTTAGAATTCTCTGTCTGTTGTTGAGAAGATGATGGAAAAGGCTTGCCATTGCTAAATCTGTTTCTTCCACCATTATTGTTGTTGAAACCTTGTTGATGTCTCTGTTGATCCTTCCATGAGAGATTTGGATGATTTCTCCATGAAGGATTATAGGTGTTTCCATAGGGTTCTCCCATGTAATTCACCTCTTCCATTGATGGGTTCTCAGGATCATAAGCTTCTTCTTCAGATGAAGCGTGCTTAGTACTGCCTGGTGCAGCTTGCATTCCAGATAGACTTTGAGAAATCATATTGACTTGCTGAGTCAATATTTTGTTCTGAGCCAATATGGCATTTAGAGTATCAATCTTAAGAACTCCTTTCTTCTGATTCGTCCCATTGTTCACAGGATTCCTTTCAGAAGTGTACATGAATTGGTTATTTGCAACCATTTCAATGAGTTCTTGAGCTTCTACAGGCGTCTTTTTCAGATGAAGAGATCCTCCAGCAGAGCTATCCAATGACATCTTAGACAGTTCAGATAGACCATCATAGAAGATACCTATGATGCTCCACTCAGAAAGCATGTCAGAAGGACACTTTTTGATCAATTGTTTGTATCTTTTCCAAGCTTCATAGAGGGATTCACCTTCCTTCTGTCTAAAAGTTTGGACTTCCACTCTAAGCTTACTCAATTTTTGAGGTGGAAAGAACTTTGCCAAGAAGGCATTGACTAGCTTTT
>NC_029775.3:43779847-43783045 GCF_000817695.3 Arachis duranensis | reverse complement strand
ATCCAAGAGATATCCACTCAATCTAAGGTAGAACGGAGGTGGTTGTCAGGCACACGTTCATAGGTGAGAATGATGATGAGTGTCATGGATCATCACATTCATCAAGTTGAGGAACAAGTGATATCTTAGAACAAGAATAAGCTGAATTGAATAGAAGAACAATAGTAATTGCATTAATACTCGAGGTACAACAGAGCTCTACACCTTAATCTATGGTGTGTAGAAACTCCATCGTTGAAAATACATAAGAACAAGGTCTAGGCATGGCCGAGAGGCCAGCCCCCATGATCTAAGATAGCATAAGACTACTCAAAGATAGCTACCAAGATGAGAATACAATAGTAAAAGGTCCTATTTGTAGAGAACTAGTAGCCTAGGGTTTACAAAGATGAGTAAATTACATAAAAATCCACTTTCGGGCCCACTTGGTGTATGCTTGGGCTGAGCATTACAGCATTTTCGTGTAGAGACTCTTCTTGGAGTTAAACGCCAGCTTTTGTGCCAGTTTGGGCGTTTAAAAACAATGCCAAAAAGCGTATAAATTATCCGCTCATCACACTCCCAAACCAGTTGGTTTAAGATGCTAGGTGTTAAGACACCAATAAGGACTTACTTCCTCAAGTCTTTTTCCTTCATACATACACACCACAAGCACATGGTTTGTTATTTTCCTTTCTTGAGACCTTGGTGTCCAGCACCTCTTTGGGTTACTAAGTCTTCTATAGCAAAGGTTACTCTTGATAGTGGACTTTCAGCTGATAATCTCGGATTAGTTAATCCAAGTTACCAAGTCATAAGGCACCCCTAAGAGCTTATTCATCCAAGTATATCTCTTGTACATAAACACCACAGACACATGCCTCAATTTTGAAGCCCTTGGTGCCTAGCATTGTTTCTTATTGTGTTTCTTTCTTTTTCACTTTTATTGCTCTTTCTCTTTTCTTATTGGGATCTTATTGTTTAGTTAGTCTCAAAGGATGTGTCTCAAACATAGGACTTAGGATAGATAGTTACTTTCTTTCCTTATTTGGTGAACCAACTTAGCTTACTAATTATCCTACCACAAACATTCAGAATGCACTTCACAAAATAACTCCACTCTTGTTCTTTTCATAACATTTTCTTTTTGATTAACTTAAAGAGACAAGCATACCAGTAAGAAAGATGAAAGTGAACACTCAAGATATTAAGCTAGCACCATTAACCTAAGCAACGAAACTTAAATGCAGAATTGAAAGCCCTAAACTACTCATGGAAGCATGTTCTATTTCATACATGATTTTCCTTATTTAAAGCTTTGAAAAAGGTAAACTAAGAAGGAACTTCACCACCTTTAATAATCATGTTCCTTTGTCTTGGGGTCCTCCTTGACTGCTTGAATCTCAATTCCCCTTGCTCTTTCCTATCAGCTTTTTCCAGAAACTAGCATCCTCCATCTTCTTCTTTAACGCTTCCATTTGCTGTTTCACCTTTCCCTCTTCTTGCTCTGTTAAGTTCTTGCGAACTGCCTCATAACTTGGGATGTCAGGGTGCATGTTATGCATATGCTCAGTCATATAGTTTAACCTTGCCTGAGTGTTGATGCTGAATTCTTCTCGATGTAGTTGCCTTCCTTCATTGGGCACACTGAATTCGTTGAATGCTTTCATCTGAGCCATCTGGCGTTGATTGAGTTCCTGGAGGCATTTTTCTTGGCTTTCTTACCTTTCAGACACTTGATTGATGGCTTGAGTCAGCTGAGAGTAGTGCTCTTGTTGTTGCTCCCTTAGCTGTTTCTGCCATTTCCCTTGTTGATTCATCCAATTTGTTAGCATTTCCTCTTGACGATCCATTCTCTGAGATTAAAATTGTAACTGTTGTTCTTGTCCTTCCATGTATATTCTTGATAAATCGTCAATGGCTCCTCGGATGTGACCCAAATTGATGTTGGTTGGGTCATAATACCCTTCTTGATGATGTTTTGTTGGTTGGGGTTCTTCTTGGAGAGGTTATTTTCCTTATGTCCTCTTCCTTAGATGGGGTCTTTTCTGCTGTTGAGTTGGTGTCAAATTCATTATGCGTTGAAGTGTAAGTGACCTCCCAAGACCTACCCACATTGGATTACTGTCCTGGAAGACTACTGATGTGTGGAAAACGATCCAACACAAAACTCACCGGCAAGTGTACCGGGTCGCATCAAGTAATAATAACTCACATGAGTGAGGTCGATCCCACAGGGATTGAAGGATTGAGCAATTTTTAGTTTAGTGGGTGATTTAGTCAAGCGAATCAAGTTTTGGTTGAGTGATTTGTGTTTAACAGAAAGTAAATGACAGTAAATGTAAAGGGGAAAAGGAGAAGTGCAGTAAATTGAAGAACAGAATTGTAAATGTGCAGAATCTTAAAGAGCAAGAAAGTAAATGACTGAAACTTAAAGTGCAAGAAACTTAAATTGCGGTAACTTAAATGGCAAGAAAGATAAACTGCTAGAAAGTAAAAGGGAATTCAGGAATGGGATTGCAAGATCTAAACAAAAAAAGAAGTAAAGTGCAACAATTAAGAAAGCTAGAATTAAATCAGAAGCACTAAGCATTCAAACAGAACTGAAATAAAATGTAGCAGAGGTTCACAGAAGAACCAAGAGTGAATTATGATCTCAGGATCCCAAGGGCTTAGGTAGCAGAGCCTAAAACCCAATTTCCTTCCCAGATCTGAATTAACTAAGCAATTGACAAAAAAAAATTAAAGATAAAGCAGTAGAAGAACAGAATTGAGATTCAATTATGCAGAAAATAAAATGCAAAGAGCTTGAATGGGAATTGGGACAGAATTTCCCCAATTTCACACACCCAATACTCAGAAAATAGAAGAGTAGAATTGCCCAAGGGAATTGAGGAAGGAGATCAGCCAATTCTCCCTTGATCCTCTCAGTTCTCGGACAAACCTCTCAAGAAAGTTCAAAGACAAAGGAAATTCAAAAGCTCTCAAAAATAAGAGTAAAAATTCAAAGCTCAAAGTAAAGGTAGCTAAAAGTCCTAATTACATCAAACTAACTCCTATTTATACACTTTCTAATCTTGGATAATGGGATTTGGATGGGCTTTTGAATTGGTGAAGAAATGAATTCAAATAAATTTTTAATTTGAATTTTGGCCCAAAAAAAATCACTCCCAGGAGGCTGCCCTGCCCTTGTGGAGGGCAGGGCAGAAAATTGATGCT
>NC_029775.3:43776110-43777354 GCF_000817695.3 Arachis duranensis | reverse complement strand
TGTAAATTGATTCTTTGTTGCTTCATCTAGTAATTCAATGTTCCCATAAGGAAAAACCTTAGTCACCAAGTATGGACCAGTCCATTTAGACTTAAGCTTGCCAGGGAATATCTTGAGCCGTGAATTATACAAGAGTACTTGTTGTCCTGGTTTGAACTCTTTCTTCAAAATCTTCCTGTCATGCCATTTCTTAGCTTTCTCCTTGTATATCTTGGAATTTTCATAGTCTTCTAGCCTAAACTCATCTAGCTCATTCAGCTGCAACAATCTTTTCTCTCCTGCTGCTTCAGAATCCAAATTTAGAAGTTTAGTGGCCCAAAAGGCTTTGTGCTCAAGCTCTACAGGGAGATGACAGGCTTTGCCATATAACAGTTGAAATGGAGACTTCCCAATAGGAGTTTTAAAAGCTGTTCTATATGCCCAAAGTGCATCTTCCAACTTCCTAGCCCAATCCTTTCTTGTGCTACCAACTGTTTTCTCTAGGATCTTCTTTAGTTCCCTGTTTGCTAATTCTGCTTGACCATTAGTTTGGGGATGATATGGTGTGGCTACCTTGTGAATAACTCCATATTTGTGGAGAAGCTTCTCCATTTGTCTATTACAAAAATGGCCACCACCATCACTGATGAGACCCTTGGGCACCCCATATCTAGTAAAAACGTGCTTCTTTAGGAATTGAAGGACAACTTGTGCATCACAGGTAGTTGTGACTATGGCTTCCACCCATTTTGAAACATATTCTACTGCTACCAAGATGTATCTAAATGAATAGGAGGGAGGAAAGGGTCCCATGAAATCAATGCCCCAAAGATCAAACAATTCTACTTCCAAAATGAAGTTCTGTGGCATTTCGTTCCTTCTTGTTAATCCTCCTGCTCTTTGACATTCATTACATTGGTGGACAAACTCCCTGGCATCTTTGAAGATGGTTGGCCAATAGAAACCACTTTGTAGAATCTTTGCTGCTGTTCTTTCTGGACCAAAGTGTCCATCATAGGCTGAGCCATGGCAATGCCATAATATATCTTTTGTTTCACTTTCAGGAATACATCTCCTGATTATTCCATCAGAGCATCTTCTGAACAAATAGGGTTCATCCCATAAGAACTTCTTTGCTTCATTGATTAGTTTCCTCACTTGTTGCTTAGTGAATTCTTGTGGTATCTTTCTCCCTACTTTGTAGTTTGCTATATCAGCAAACCATGGTGTTTGTTGGATTTGCATGAGATGTTCATCTGGGAAGC
>NC_029775.3:43773657-43774912 GCF_000817695.3 Arachis duranensis | reverse complement strand
AGCATACACCTTTGAAAAGTGGCTGGGGCATTGCATAATCCGAATGGCATTCTTCTATAGGCAAAAACCCCAACTGGGCATGTGAATGAAGTCTTTTCTTGGTCTTTTGGATCCACCACTATCTGATTATACCCAGAATAGCCATCAAGGAAGCAATAATAAGCATGGCCAGCCAACCTTTCAAGCATTTGATCAATGAAAGGAAGTGGGAAGTGATCCTTGCGTGTGGCATCATTCAATCTTCTATAATCAATACACATTCTCCACCCTGTCACTGTTCTGGTGGGAATGAGTTCATTCTTCTCATTAATAATGACTGTCATCCCACCTTTCTTTGGTACTACTTGGACTGGGCTTATCCATGAGCTATCGGAAATGGGATATATGATTCCTGCATTCCATAACTTCATCACTTCCTTTTGGACAACTTCCTTCATTGCAGGGTTTAATCTTCTCTGAGGTTGAATTACTGCTTTGGAATTGTCTTCCAAAAGAATCTTATGCATGTATATTATAGGGCTGATGCCTTTTAGGTCATCAATGGTCCATCCTAAGGCATCCTTGTGGGCTCTGAGAACATCAAGAAGCTCTCCTTCTTCTCTCTTTGTCAAAGACGAATTGATGATCACTGGGAGGCTTTCTGAAGTCCCAAGAAATGCATATTTGAGATGAGAAGGTAATGGCTTCAGTTCTTGCTTTTGCACCTCTTCTTTCTTGCTTGGTTCCACCTCTTTGTTTATGGAAGCCTCAGCTACATGTTCCTCTATTATTTCTTGATTGTCTTTTTCTTGCTCATGCTGATTATTGTCTAACATTTCTTCCACCACTCATGTTGATCAATGTCTAACATTTCTTCTACCAAGCTTTCTATCATATCCACCCTCAAATGATCTTCCTTCTCTGGGGGGTGTTGCATTGACTTAAAAACATTGATGATCATCTGCTCATTGTGTACTCTGAAAATCATTTCTCCTTTTTCCACATCTATAATGGCTCTTGCAGTTGCTAGAAATGGTCTGCCCAAGATGATTGAATTGTTGCCTTCCTCATCAGTATCAAGGATTACAAAGTCTGCAGGGAAGATAAACTCTCCAACCTTTACTAGCAAATTTTCCACAATTCCATTTGGTGTCTTGATTGATCTGTCGGCCATGACTAGTGACATCCTGGTGGGCTTGAGTTCTTCTATGGCAAGCTTCTTCATCATGGACAAGGGCATTAAGTTGATGCTAGCTCCAAGATCACAGAGAGCTTT
>NC_029775.3:43771867-43772185 GCF_000817695.3 Arachis duranensis | reverse complement strand
GGATGAGTTGTGGCTTGAGTTCAAAGTTGTTTGCATTGACATTGGGAGGAAGAATGCTACTCCCACAATGCTTGGCATTTGCAAATGTGTATGAAGCCAAAACTCTTCTCTGTTGTTGATTATTGTTGGCTCTGTCTCCTGGTTGATTGGTATCTCCTTCCATATCTTGGAATTCCTCCTTAGATTCTTCTTCTTCTCCAACAATGTACTTCCCTCTTTCAGCTCTTCTTATTCTCTGAAGAGTCCTTGGATCAATTTCAGTGATGATAGGAGAGGATCTCCCTATACCTGACATACAAACACACAACAATAAACACA
>NC_029775.3:43763014-43770907 GCF_000817695.3 Arachis duranensis | reverse complement strand
TTGGCCCAAAAACCACTCCCAGGAGGCTGCCCTGCCCTTGTGGAGGGCAGGGCAGAAAAATGAAGCTTGGTGCATGGATTTGGTGTGGCCATGTGCGAGTTGGTGCGGCGTGTTGTGATTCTGGCGCGTCCTGGTGCGAGTCTGGCACGAGGTTAGTGCGCCAGAGGCTGCCCTGCCCGCGCCAAGGGCAGGGCAGGAAAGCTTTGGTGCGCCAGGGGGCGTTGTGCGCTCGGTTGGTGCTGCCAGGGGGTGTTGTGCGCGCGGATCGTGCTGCCAAGGGAAATTTGGTGCGCCAAGTCCATGCGCCAATTCAAATGCTGCCCTGCCCGCGCCAAGGGCAGGGCAGGGTTGCCATATTGCACGCCCGTGTTCGAACCTGGGCCGATGCAAACACGCTTCTTTTTCTCTTGGCTTTTTGGCACGCTAGTCACCCTTAGTCTTTGGCTTCCTCATGGTCCCTTGCTCGAGCCTTGTAGCATGCATAGTTGATATTTTCTTCTTGATTTTCTTCCTCATGGAGCCCGATTCTGCTCTCCACAAGGGCAGGGCAGAGTTTGCTTCTCTTGGTTCCAAGGCATCATTTTGTGCTCTGCCCTTGAAGTGGGCAGGGCAGAGTTGCCTTCCTTGGCTTGGTCACTTAATGCTGCCCTCCTAGAGGGCAGTCTGCCCTTGTGGAGGGCAAGGTTGCTTCCCTCATTAGTTGCGGCACGCTTCTCTCCTCTTTGGCCACGCTTTCCTTTTCTTGTGTCACGCTTCTTAGGCCACGCTTTTCATTTTCTTTTCTTTTCTTCACCTAAAATAAACCAAACAACCACTCAAAGTATCACTAAATTCAAGAGGCTTATAAATCAATTAAAATGCAATTAAAATTAGCTTAAACCTCATGATTTAACATTAATTTCATGGTGGTTGCTTGATTTAGAGAAGTTGTGCATTTTCACTCCAAATCACTTACTTAGGATGCAAGAAAGTGCATAAATGCTAAGAAAACAAGTGAAATTAGCTTGAAAAATGGGTATATGATGACTTGTCATCAACTACCTTGGCTTTCATGCATAATCTGAAAATGGTGCTAGGATACCAAAGTCTAGCACCCGAATCACTCTTCTCTGCTGATTCTTGAATTCCCTCAGCTATGATTTCGTGCACATTGATGCCCCCACCCTGTATTAAGCAATGTACCATAGTGGCTCTAGCGATGTTGACCTCAGAATTGTTTGCAGTTGGGAGGATGGATCGTCTCACGAACTCAAACCATCCCTTGGCTTTCAGGGTGAGGTCCCCTCTTTTGATGAACCGGGGCCTCCCATCCGAATACCTTTCCTAGTCAGACCCCAAAAGACACATGTCGCCCACAATTTCTTCCACTTCATCATCGTTAGGGCCATTATTTATTCTTTCTTGATAGCTGAGCTCAACAAAACGTGGTGATTTCAGCTGGAGAACCCTTGTTATGGCATCAGGGCTGAAATCCACCTCTGTTCCTCTTAGTAACTCTTGAAGGTGGGGTTCTTGGTCTTATCTTCTCTAACCACATTTGCATAGAATTCCTTAATGAGGTTTGCATTAATTCTTGTTTCCGGATTGATGAGCCTTTGCCAACCTCTTTGCTCAATCTTCTCCCGAATTTGTGGACATTTATCTTCGTTGAACTGGAATGTTGACTCAGGCAGTATCTTTTTGTCCTTTATTCTTTCAAACTCGAGCTCATGGAAAGATGTTTTGAATCTCCTTCCGTCAAAGGGATTGCTCTCCATTGGTTCCTTCCTCTTTTGTTTCTTGGAGCTTGATGATGCCATGAGTGAGAATTGAATTATGAAGATAGTAAAGGCTAGGAGTTTGAAGATAGAGTTCGGTTGGGTTGAGGCAGAATGTGTCTTGGAGGAATGTGTTTTGAGAGAAGAAAAATGGTGAGTTGGATGAATATTTGAGAGGGGGCTAGAGTAGTGAGGGTTCCTTATATAGGCTGGTGGTGATAGTTGAATGGTGTAAATCAATGGCACGACCTTGATAGTGGACGGTTGGGGTTTGGTACAAGGTGAGCACAAGGATCATCATATTTATGAACTGATTGCTTTGGTTTCATGATGACCCTTTTTCATCATTTTATGACAACATTTTCCAAAGGGGTCTCCTTGAAGACAAGTGTATAACCCTCTTGACTAAAGTGGTCGAACCTCTTTCCATTAGTTGTTCCATCAATCTACTCCAATCCCCCTTTTTCATTTCCTATATATGACAAAAGGAATACAAAAAGTTAATTGAAATTTTGGTGGGAAGATTTAAAATATGACAAAAGAAAAATATTTTATATTTTTTTTCGATGATCTTCGTGAAGGCAAAACAACTGACTCCCTTAATGTTCATATATGCACATTGGTGACACCAAATTTAGTTTGTGATCATGTGGTGTTCAAGGATTTAAATCAAGATTCTTAGCCCAAAATGACATAATTTGTGTTCACGCCATCTTGATGTGCCTTGAACACCAAACTTGTTGTTCACTATATGTTGCATATAAGAATTTTGTTAAATGTTTGTCAAAGTTATTTTGAAATTCATGATCTTACTTTATTAACTAACACTAAAGAATTTAAAAGAAGGCATAAGAATCATGGGTTACCTCCCATGAAGCACTTCTTTAACGTCATTAGCTTGACGGTTGGCCCTTGTTAGGGTGGTTGGTGGTGCTTGGAATCCTCCCCTCTTGCAGTGTGTTTGTCTCCAGTGGATTTGTTGAGAAGTTCATCTCCTGGGGAGAAATCCTCTATAGGGGTCTTCTTGTTTCTCCATCTTCTGGGTACTTTCTTCGTTGTATCTCTTGATGCTCTCTTGCTTTCTATAGATTCTTTCTCTAAGGGATTCTTGTTGTTGACTCTGCATGACTCTGGTGGTTCTGGTTCCCTTCGGGTCAACTTTGAATGTGGTTCTTCCTGAATATGTGGCTTTCCAACCCATGGGATTTCCAGTTGTGTTGTTTGTGCTTCACTGCTTGTTTCTTGCATTAGTGCTTCATTTTGCTCTTCTTTTGATTCTTTGTTTTCTTGACTTGCTTCTTATGAGAGGTTGAAAACATTGAAATTGATCTGCTCATCATGTATTCTCAGTACTAGCTCTCCTCGCTCTACATCTATGAGTGCTCTGGCTGTGGCTAGGAATGGTCTTCCCAAAATGATGTGGTAAATAGGATTCTCATCCATTTCCAGAACAACAAAGTTTGTGGGAAGATAGTAGCTCCGAACCTTCACCAGCACATTTTCAACCACTCCAATTGCTTGATTTTGAGTTTTGTCAGCCAATCTGATATTTACATCAGAATGAGTTAGTTCATTGATTTGGAGCTTCTTCATGAGGGAGAGAGGCATTAAGTTGATGCTTGCTCCCAAGTCACAAAGCCCTTTGTCAATCATTGTTTCTCCTATGGCACAAGGAATGTGGAAACTCACTGGATCCTCCTTCTTTGTGGGCGGCTCTGGTCGAATGAGAGCACTGCAATCCCTGTTCATCTTTATTGTTTGTCCACCCTTCAATGGACTTTTTCTGGCTAGTAGCTCCTTTATATACTTGATGTAGAAAGGCATTTGCTAGATGGCTTTAATGAATGGTATATTTACATCAAGAGATGCAAACATATCAAGGAACCTTGAATACATTCTCCCTGCTACACCACCTTTAAGTCTGTGGGGGAAAAGGTGCATATGGGTTCAATACCTCCTTCTTCTTCAGCTCTTCCTTGGATGTAGGTTAGGGTGTATAGCTTCCTTCCTCTTGGCTTTCCTTTTGATTATTTTGGAGGTGTTCTACTCCATTCATACTCCCCTCATCACTTGTGGTTATCATTTTGCATTCTTCCCATCTCACTTTCTTTGTTTTTCCTCTTGGATTCTTCTCTGTATCACTGGAGAATCCATCAGTGGGTTTGGGAATTTGTTGAGATAGATACCCTACTTGGGACTCCATTCTCTTGACGTTTCTCCTTGGTTCTTGATATTGGCTCACACTTCTTCCTTAAACACTTTGTTGTCTTGGACTTCTCTACATAAGTTTTCAAGTAGAGCCTCAATCTTTGAGAGACTATCATCTGTTAATGATGGTGGGTTGAGATTAGGTGGTTGAGAAGATTGGTTAGATGGATGTTGGTAAGATCTCTGTGAGGTGTGTTGATGAGTTGCATTGTTGTTGGAGTTGAGGTTGTGGCGTCTCTGATCTTGCCCTTGGTCTTGTTGGTGTCCCCATCGAAAGTTAGGGTGATTTCTCCATCCCGAGTTGTAAGTTTTGGAGTATGGATCATGGACTTGTCTAGGTGAGTTTCCAACATAGTTGGCTTGCTCCCGGTCACCTTCTTCTCCTATGTTCGCTCCTTTTTGAGCTGATGATGAAGTGATGGCTGCTGCAACTTGGTTTTCCTCCACTTTCTTGGTAAGATCTACTAGCTGCTTGGTGATCATCTTATTTTGAGCTAACAATGCATCCATGTGGTTCAGCTCCATTACTCCTCTGGTGTTGCTTCTTTTGGAGGCATAGAAGTAGTCATTCTCAGCAACTGTTTCAATAACATCTATGGATTTTTCAATGGTTTTCTTCTTGTTTAGAGAGCCTCCTGATGAATGATCCACAACCTTCTTTGACCCATAGGAAAGACCTTCATAGAAGATGTGAAGTTGAACCCATTCATTGAACATATCTGGTGGGCATCTTCTTGTTAGGTCTTTGAATCTCTCCCATGCTTCATAAAGAGTCTCACCATCTTGTTGCCTGAAAGTTTACACCTCAGCTCTCAGCCTGTTGATCCTTTGAGGAGGGTAAAATCTTGCCAAAAACTTGTTCACTACATCTTCCCAATTTGTTAAGCTCTCCTTTGGGAAGGATTCAAGCCATTTGGATGCCTTGTCCCTGAGTGAAAAAGAGAACAAGAGCAGCCTATAGACATCCAGATGGACTCCATTAGACTTCACAGTGTCACAAATTCTCAGGAAGGTGGTTAGATGTTGATTGGGATCTTCTTGAGCACTTCCTCCAAATGAACAATTGTTCTGAACAAGGGTGATGAGCTGGGGTTTTAGGTCGAAATTGTTGGCATGTATGGTGGGCTTCTGAATGCTACTTTCACAGTTTCCTGGATTGGGATTGATATAGGAGCCTAGAACTCTCCTTTCTTGCCCAGCACGATTTGCATGGCCTTCTCTAGCATGGTTGTGAGCTTCTTCTTCATGATTGTTCTCCAAATTCTCTTCCATATTGGGTTCAAAGTATTATTCCTCTTCCTCAGCACCAATAATTCTTATCCCTATTGCTTCCCTTCTTAGTCTCCAAAGGGTCTTTTCAGGTTCTGAATCGAAGGATGTTGAAACTCCTTCTCTTCTCCCTGTCATACAACAGACAGATTGCACAACAGTAGATAAAATAAAGAAACTATTCTTGTAAGAGTAATTGTTAGTGTGAGTGATGCAACTTATCAAACAGTTAGTGGGTTAGTGAGCAGAATTGTAATTATCAAAGAAAGAAAGAACAAAAAAAAAATAAAAAGGGTGAAGGGGTAGAGGAAGAAATTGAAACAAACTAAAAGAAATTGACTGAATCAAATAAAAAAAAAAGAAAAATGCTCAATCTAGTGATCTTCAAACTTAATCATTGTTGATTCAAAATCAATCCCCGGCAACGGTGTCATAAACTTGATGCATGAAAACTTGTCTCTCAACAAATTTCCCTTCGGCAAGTATACCGAATTGTCGTCAAGTAAAACTCACAATAGAGTGAGGTCGAATCCCACAAGGATTGATTGGTCAAGCAACTTTAGTTAGAAGAATATGCTAGTTGAGCTAAACAGAATTTAGATTGGGAACTTGCAGGAATTTAAATGACTGGAAAGTAAATAACAGAAATTAAAGTGCAGAATCTTAAATGGGGATTTGGGGTAATGAGCATGAAAATAAATGACAAAAAGTAAAGAGAATGGGTAAGATCAGAAATGGGGTAATCGTTGGGTTCAGGAGATGTTGCATTCTCCGGATCAAGTTCATTCTCATCTCTTCCTCAATCAATGCATTCATTGATCTCCTTGGCAATCTTAAGTGATTGGATCCTAATTCCTTGGTAATCTAATCTCTCTAAGCTTGAACAATTGCCCAATTTCTTGATTTAATTGCTCATGGGAAGAGATGAAGTGTGGTCACTGATTATACCACATGTATTTCCAAATCAAAGTGTTGGGAGGATTACATGTCACTATATCCGCCCAAACCCCAATTTGGTCCAACATGAGAAAGCTTTTCTAGCATGATCTCCTCATCCCTTTTCCTAGGTTCAAAGGAGATCCAATTATGGAGAGTTTATTTTCCAAGACAACTAACCAATTGAATTAAGATCGAAAGCTTTCTAGTAAGATCAAGAGAAAAGAAAGAAGAAGAAGAATGAAAACTATAATTGATCCATCAAATTACAACAGAGCTCCCTAACCCAATGAAAGGGGTTTAGTTGTTCATAGCTCTAGAAATGAAAAATGCCAGAAAAGAAGAATCTATGCTAAAAGTGCAGAAAAGTAAATATACAGAGAGTATCCCCCAAAAGTGCCAAGCTTCTCTATAGTTCAAAACTACTCCTATATATACTACTCCTCTTGATCTTCTAGTGAGTTCTTCAAGTCTTGGATGTGGGCTCTAGATCTTGAGTTGAAGCAGTTCTCATCTTGAGTGGGCCCAGCTTGTAGAGAAATATGAATTAGGCTTGGGTATTTAGTGAGATTAACGTTGAGTGCCATTGTGGGTTCGAGAACGTTAGTGGCATTCACTTTTTCCATTAACGTTCCACCCTTATGTACCCACGTTAACTCCAATGTTCGTGGTCTTAACGTGACCACTAACATTGCCTTCTCAATTTTTGGCCAACGTTATTGGGACTCACTTTTTCCAATAACGTTGACTTATACCCCTTCGCGAACGTTATTGGGAATCACTTTTCCCATTAACGTTGCTTGGTGCATTTTGTTCCTACGTTAGAGTTCACGTTAGTATAGCTAACGTGACTCTTAACGTGGATGTGTCTCACCTTAGTCACTAACGCTCCAAATGCCCAAATTCTCTATGTTAGAACTCACGTTAACTAAGTTAATGATGAGCGGATAATTTATACGCTTTTTGGCATTGTTTTTAGATAGTTTTTAGTAAGTTTGAGCTACTTTTAGGGATGTTTTCATTAGTTTTTATGTTAAATTCACATTTCTGGACTTTACTATGAGTTTGTGTGTTTTTTTGTGATTTCAGGTAAATTCTGGCTGAAATTGAGGGACTTGAGCAAAACTCTGAAGAAGGCTGACAAAAGGACTGCTGATGCTGTTGGAATCTGACCTCCCTGCACTCAAAATGGATTTTCTGGAGCTACAGAACTCCAAACGGCGCGCTCTTAATGGCATTGGAAAGTCGACATCCAGAGCTTTCCAGCAATATATAATAGTCCATACTTTATTCGGAAATTGACGACGTAACTTGGCGTTGAACGCCAAGTACAAGCTGCTGTCTGGAGTTAAACGCCAGAAAAACGTCATGATCCAGAGTTGAACGCCCAAAACACATCATAACTCGGAGTTCAACTCCAAGAGAAGCCTCAGCTCGTGGATTAATCAAGCTCAGCCCAAGCATACACCAAGTGGGCCCCGGAAAGTGGATTTATGCATCAATTACTTACTCATGTAAACCCTAGGAGCTAGTTTATTATAAATAGAACATTTATCTATTGTATTAGATATCTTTGATCACTTTAGGTCTTTGATCAGTCGGTCTTGTGACCATATGGGGGCTGGCCATTCGGCCATGCCTAAACCCTTTGCTTGTGTATTTTCAACGGTGGAGTTTCTGCACACCATAGATTAAGGGTGTGGAGCTCTGCTGTACCTCAAGT
>NC_029775.3:43762237-43762757 GCF_000817695.3 Arachis duranensis | reverse complement strand
TACCAATGAATCTACATAAGTATTCTATCCCTTTTATTATTTATTTTCTTATTTCTATTTTCGAAACCATAAATCAATTTAATCTGCCTAACTGAGATTTACAACGTGACCATAGCTTGCTTCATACCAACAATCTCTGTGGGATCGACCCTTACTCACGTAAGGTTTATTACTTGGACGACCCAGTACACTTGCTGGTTAGTTGAACGGAGTTGTGTTCACTCGTGCCAATTTCAAATTCCATAATTTTACAATGAGTACAACTTAAAGAATATGGATCACAATTTCGTCCACCAAGTTTTTGGCGCCATTGCCGGGGATTGTTCGAGTATGGACAACTGACGGTTCATCTTGTTGCTCAGATTAGGTAATTTTCTTTTCAAAAACTTTTTCAAAAATTTTTCTTTTCTTTTTCGTTTTTCCAAAAATGTTTTTGAAAAAAATCAATAAAAATACAAAAAAATTAGAAAATCATAAAAATCAAAAATATTTTGTGTTTCTTGTTTGAGTCTTGTGTTAA
>NC_029775.3:43760799-43762003 GCF_000817695.3 Arachis duranensis | reverse complement strand
CATGCATTAAAGATTTCTATGTTTGGTGTCTTGCATGTTTTCTTTGCATTAAAAAATTTTCAAAATTATGTTCTTGATGTTCATCATGATCTTCAAAGTGTTCTTGGTGTTCATCTTGACATTCATGGCATTCTTGCATGCATCCATTGTTTTGATCTAAAAATTTCATGCATTGAGTATTTTTGTTGTTTTTCTCTCTCATAATTAAATTTTCAAAAATCAAAAAAAATATCTTTTCCTTATTTTCCTCCAAAATTTTCGAAATTTTGGGTTGACTTGGTCAAAAATTTTTAAAATTAGTTGTTTCTTACAAGTCAAGTCAAAATTTCAATTTTAAAAATCTTATCTTTTCAAAATCTTTTTCAAAAATCATATCTTTTTCATTTTTTTTATATTTTTTGAAAATTTCAAAAATCTTTTTCAAAATATTTTCAAAATCTTTTTCTTATTTTTATATCTAATTTTCGAAAATATGCTAACAATTAATGTGATTGATTCAAAAAGTTGAAGTTTGTTACTTTCTTGTAAAGAAAGGTTCAATCTTTAAATTCTAGAATCTTATCTTGTAGTTTCTTGTTAGTTAAGTCTTTTTAAAGATTAAATCTTTTTCAAAATATCTTTTTATTAAAATTTTTATCTTATCTTTTTATCTTTTATCTTGTCTTTTTCAAAAATTTTATCTTTTTCAAAATTTGATTTCAAAATATCTTATCTAACTTCTTACCCTCTTATCGTTTTCAAAATTTGATTTCAAATCTTTTTCAATCAACTAACTAACTTTTTGTTTGTTTCTTATCTTTTTCAAAACCACCTAACTACTTTTCCCTCTCTAATTTTCGAAAATTCTCCCTCTCTTTTTCAAAAATTCTTTTTGTTTTAAATTTTAATTTTAATTATATTTTGTCTTTGATTTTTGAAAATTACTAATCTCTTTTTCAAAAATTATTTTCGAAATCTTCCTTCTCTTTTCTTCTTCTATTTAGTTATTTAATTACTAACACTTCTCTTCACCTCTCTTCATCCAAAAATCCGAATCCCCATTTCCATTCTTCTAACCCCTTTCTTCTTCTACTAACATAAGGGAATCTCTATACTGTGACATAGAGGATTCCTCTTTCTTTTCTTGTTTTCTTCTCTTTCCTATGAGCAGGAACAGGGAAAAGGGCACTCTTATTGAAGTTGATCCAGAACCTGAAAGGACTCT
>NC_029775.3:43759138-43759419 GCF_000817695.3 Arachis duranensis | reverse complement strand
AGTAAAGGTTGAAGGCCTTTACATCCCTGTTGATTTCATAATCTTAGACACTAGGAAGGAAGAGGATGATTGCATCATCCTTGGAAGACCTTTCCTAGCCACAGCAGAAGCTGTGATAGATGTCAACAGAGGTGAGTTAGTCCTTCAATTGAATGGGGACTACCTTGTGTTTAAGGCACATGGCCATCCCTCTGTAATAAAAGAGAGTAAGCATGAAGAGCTTCTCTCAGTTCAGAGTCAAGAAAAGCCCACACAGTCAAACTCTAAGTTTGGTGTTGTGA
>NC_029775.3:43756921-43759059 GCF_000817695.3 Arachis duranensis | reverse complement strand
CCATGTCCAAACTCTAAGTTTGGTGTTGGGACTACACTAACATTGACCTGATCACCTTGTGGCTTCATGAGAGCCACTGTCAAGCTATTGACATTAATTAAGCGCTTGTTGGGAGGCAACCCAATTTTATTTATCTAATTTTTATTTTTATTGTTATTTTGTGTTTTATTAGGTACATGATCATGAGGAGTCACGAAAAAAATAAAAAAAAAATAAAAACAGAGTCAAAAACAGAAGAAAAAAAAATTTTTCACCCTAGAGGTCGCGCAGACTGGCGTTCAACGCCAGTAAGATGCATCTGGCTGGCGTTCAACGCCAGAACAGAGCACCATTCTGGCGCTGAACGCCAGAAACAAGCAACATCCTGGCGCTGAACGCCAGGAATGTGCCTAGAGGAGACAAACTGGCGCTGAACGCCAGTAACAAGCATGAAACTGGCGTTCAAAGCCAGAAACATGCATTACATGGGCGTTGAACGCCCAGAACGTGCACCAATGGGCGTTTAAACGCCAGAATGATGCACGAAGCCATTTTACATGCCTATATGGTGAAGGAATGGTATTTCTTTTCACCTCAGGATCTGTGGACCCCACAGGATCACCTCAGGATCTGTAGGACCCCACAGGATCCCCACCTACCATATTCCCACCTTACCTTTTAATCCTAATCACACTCTCCTAATCCTATTTCACTCTCACTCTTCCCCATATCACACTTCCCAAAAACCTTCACCAATCACCTCAATTCCTCTTCCCAATTACCCCATTCACCATTCACATCAACCCACTCTTCCCCATAAACCCCACCTACCTTCATAAAATTCAAATTCAATTCCCCACCCATTCCCACCCAAAATAGCCGAACACCCACCCTCCCCTCTTCCTATAAATACCCTTCCATTCTACTTCATTTTCACACAACACAACCTCTTCTTCTCCCCCTTAGCCGAACCTACCTCTCTCCCTCTCTACCATTCTTTCTTCTTCTTCTTCTTTTCTTCTTTTCTTTCTTGCTCGAGGGCGAGCAAAATTTTAAGTTTGGTGTGGTAAAAGCATAAGCTTTTTGTTTTTCCATTACCATCAATGGCACCTAAGGCCGGAGCATCCTCTAAAAAAGGGAAAGGGAAGACAAAAGCTTCCACCTCCGAGTCATGGGAGATGGAAATATTCATCTCCAAGAGCCATCAAGACCACTTGTATGATGTTGTGGCAAAGAAAAAGGTGATCCCCGAGGTCCCTTTCAAGCTCAAAAAGAATGAGTATCCGGAAATCCGACATGAAATCCAAAGAAGAGGTTGGGAAGTCCTAACCAACCCTATGCAACAAGTCGGAATTTTGATGGTTCAAGAGTTCTATGCCAATGCATGGATCACTAGGAACCATGATCAAAGTATGAACCTGAATCCAAAGAACTATCTCACAATGGTTCGGGGGAAATACTTAGACTTTAGTCCGGAAAATGTGAGGTTGGCGTTTCACTTGCCCATAATGCAAGGAGATGAACGCCCCTACACTAGAAGGGTCAACTTTAATCAAAGGTTGGACCAAGTCCTAATGGACATATGTGTGGAAGGAGCTCAGTGGAGAATAGACTCCAAAGGCAAGCCAGTTCAACTAAGAAGACTGGATCTCAAGCCTGTGGCTAGAGGATGGTTGGAGTTCATTCAACGCTCCATCATTCCTACTAGCAAACGATCTGAAGTTACTGTGGATCGGGCCATCATGATCCATAGCATCATGATTGGAGAGAAAGTAGAAGTTCATGAGGTCATCTCCAATGAACTCTACAAAATAGCCGATAAGTCCTCCACCATGGCAAGGCTAGCTTTTCCTCACCTTATTTGCCATCTGTGTTACTCAGCTGGAGTCATCATAGAAGGAGATACCCCCATTGAAGAGGATAAGCCCATCATCAAGAAGAGGATGGAGCAAGCAAGAGAAACCATGCACGGTTCTCAAGAAGTGCATGAGGAAGCTCATTATCAACAAATTTCATGAGATGCCTCAAGGGATGCACTTTCCTCCCAACAACTATTGGGAGCAACTCAACACCTCCTTAGAAGATTTGAGCCACAATGTGGAACAATTAAGGGTGGAACATCATGAACACTCCATCATTCTCCAAGAAATAAGAGAAGA
>NC_029775.3:43749831-43754730 GCF_000817695.3 Arachis duranensis | reverse complement strand
CAGACGATTAGCCGTGCGAGTGACAGCCGCATAGGATCATTTTCCCGAGAGGATTGAAAGTAGCCACCGCTGCTGGTGAACCCCTATACACAGCTTGCCATGGAAAGGAGTAAGAAGGATTGAGTTGAAGAAGTGGGAAAGCAGGCGTCCTTGAGCCATACAGTATCTCCATTCGCTTATCTGAAATTCCCACCAATGAATCTGCATAAGTATTCTATCCCTTTTATTATTTATTTTCTTATTTCTATTTTCGAAACCATAAATCAATTTAATCTGCCTAACTGAGATTTACAAGGTGACCATAGCTTGCTTCATACCAACAATCTCTGTGGGATCGACCCTTACTCACGTAAGGTTTATTACTTGGACGACCCAGTACACTTGCTGGTTAGTTGAACGGAGTTGTGTTCACTCGTGCCAATTTCAAATTCCATAATTTTACAATGAGTACAACTTAAAGAATATGGATCACAATTTCGTCCACCAGTTAACGTGGCTCTTAACGTAGTAGTGATGCCATCTTCCAATGTTAGTGACAAAAGTGAGTTTCACTAATGTTGGCTCCTTGATCTCAACTCCACGTTAACTTTCACGTTAATGGTCTTAACGTGAAAGTTAATGTAGGCAATGCTAGTTGGTCCACATTTAGTGACAAAAGTGAGTGTCACTAACGTTGGCTTTTGTTTTCCTCTTCCACGTTAGAGTTCACGTTAACTAAGTTAACGTGACTCTTAACGTGGATCATTGCCAAGTTTTCCAACGTTAGTGGTGTTCACTTTTACCACTAACGTTGGAGAAAAACATTATTGGTGTTCACGTTTTCTCTTAACGTTGGAGTTCTCTTTTGCTTCTACGTTAACTACCACGTTAACTTAGTTAACGTGGCAAGTACGTGAGCTATGGATGGCTTCACAGGCGTTATTGGTGATCACTTTTCTCATTAACGTTGCAAGCTTTTTACCATTCCACGTTAGTGTTCATGTTAACTAGGTTAACGTGAATACTAATGTGGTTCTTCCTTGCTTCCTTTGCCCTGAAATCAAGCAATTAAAGTGCATCAAAGCTCTAGCCAAAGTCATGAGATTAGGCATTGATGCCAGGGCATCTTGGCTAGTTTTACTAGCCATTTTTTGTATGCTTTAGGATGGTTTCATGCATTTTCTTAGGAAATATCAAGTATTTGGGTGAAAATGCAAGCAAACATTGTGAATTTTAAATGATTTCATGAGAATTATGCATGAATTGAATGATAAATTGGATGATGCATGATCCCATGATTAAGAGCAAGACTTTGATGCACTTTATTTGATTGATTTCAGGTAACAAGAAGCAGAGAAGAGCCACGTTAGTGGCTACGTTAGTGCCACTAACGTGGCCGTTAATGTGGAAGAAAAGAGAAGCCCCAACGTTAATGAGAAAGTTAGTGGCATTAACTTTGAAGAAGGAGAGCATGGAACGTTAGTGGTAAAAGTGAACGCCACTAACGTTTGCGAAGCAAAGAAGGCCTACGTTAGCTTTCACGTTAGTTACATTAATGTGGGAACTAACGTGGAAGGAAAGGGAAACGCCAACGTTAGTGGAAAAAGTGAGTGCCACTAACGTTTACGAAGAAAAAAGACCCACGTTAATGGCCATGTTAACTACATTAATGTGGTAGTTAACGTGGAAGGAAAGGGAGATGCCAACGTTAGTGGAAAAGGTGATCTCCACTAACATTTTCAAAGCAAAAAGACCCACGTTAATGGCCACGTTAACTACATTAACGTGGTAGTTAACATGGGCAAAAGTCTCACCTGGCAGCCTGACCATGCCTTCTTCAAATAAGAATAACTTGAGCCACAAAGCTCCAAATGAGGTGATTCCAATAGCATTGGAAAGTCAGATTCCATAGCTTTCCAAGCATATATGGCACTACAAGGTGGACACTGAATTTGAGGGAGAAAACCTGCCCCGAAAGTGCAAAGATGGACATAGTATCAACCTGTAGTAAGGCTAGCTGACCTCTTCACCTTCCAAGAAGTGTAACTCGAGCTGTAGAGCTCCAAATGATGCGCTTCGAATAGGATTGGAAAGTAGACATCCAGGACTTTCCAACAATATATAATGGTATGGGGTGAACATTGAGTTTGAGCTCCAGAACCTGGCAATATTAAGCCCCTGATCGCTAGCATTATTGTGACTTACGTTTTCCAGTAACACTAGCAACTATGCTAGCGACCATGTCTACTTCAAAGGAGCATAACATGAGTTACAGGTTGCGTTAGAAAGCTGACATTTATAGCTTTCCAAAGATATATAATAGTCTATAGTGGGCATCAAAATTGGAGCACAAACTAGAGGCATCTTTTAATCCCCAAAAATACCAATTGGTAACAAGTGCAACGTTAGCCACAATAACTTTGGCACTAACGCCACACTTGTGGCGTTAGTGTGGCTAGCGGTAGCACTAACTTTAGCACCTGGACCTCAACTTGATTCACTTCTCTTTCAAGGACCAACCAACCTCAAGGAAGCAAGCCCACAAGTGTCAACCAATTAAGGCCATAATAAGCATCTAGAATAGGAATTTTTATTTAATTGTAATTTGCTTTTAATTTCAGTTTGTAATTTAGGAGAGCCTATATAAAGGCCTTAGTTTGTACATTCAAGACAGGCTATAGATTGGAGATTGAAGAGGGGTCTTCGGACTCCCTCCCCTCACACACTTTTCCTTCTCTTTCTTTTTCTTTGTACTTTTCATTTATGAATTTGGAAGTTTCAATGTTAGTTTTAATCTTCATCTTTACTTTTCTGCACTTCCTTCTTTTCTATTTTGGTAGAGCAATGATCAACTAACTCTTTTCATTGGGTTAGAGAGCTCTATTGTGATTCAATGGATCAATTGTAGTTCTTATTCGTCTTCTTCTTTCTTTTCTCTTGATTTTTTGAGAGAGCTTTCGATCTTCATCCAATTGGGTAATTGTCTGGGAAGAGAAATTGCTCATACTTGGATTTCCTCGGAACCTTGGAAGAGGAATGAGAAAATCATGCTAGAAATGCTCTCTCACATTGGATTAGGTTGGGAGTTGGATGGATATTGTGACATTTAATCCTACCAATACTTTGATCTATGAATGTGTGTGGTATAATCAGTGACCAAACTTCATCTCTTCCCATGAGTGATCGGGGTAAAACTTGTCTCTCAACAAATTCCCATTTGGCAAGTGTACCGAATTTGTTGTCAAGTAAAAACTCACAATAGAGTGAGGTCGAATCCCACAGGGATTGATTGATCAAGCAACTTTAATTAGAGGAATGATCTAGTTGAGCGAATCCATGAATAGAGTTGATAATTGCAGAAATTAAAATGGCGAGAAAGTAAATGACTGAAAGTAAATAGCAGAATTGTAAATGAGAATGGGGGAATTGCTCATAAAAGTAAATTGCAGAAAATAAAGAGAATGGGTAAGATCAGAAATGGGGAGTTCATTGGGCTTAGGAGATGTTGCATTCTCCGGATCAATTTCATTTTCATCTCTTCCTCAATCAATGCACTCATTGATCTCCTTGGCAATCTTAAGTGATTGAACCACAATTTCTTGCAATTCAATCTCTCAAATCTTGATCAATAGCCAATTCCTTGGTCAATTGCTCATGAGAAGAGATGAAGTGTGGTCACTGATTATACCACATGCACTTCCCAAATCAAATGCTTAGAGGGTTATAGCCACATACCCATCCACACTCAATTTGGTCCAGCATGAGAAAGCATTTCTAGCTAATCTCTTCATTCCTCTTTCAAGGATCCGAAGAGATCCATGTTTGAATAGCTTCTTTTCCAAGAACACTATCCAATTGGATGAAGATCGAAAGCTTTCAAGTAAAATCAAAAGGAACAAGAAAGTAAATACAAAGAGTAGTCCTCTTTCCTAGCTCCTCCCAAAAGCTCCTCTCTATTTCAAAACTACTCTTATATATACTACTCTTCTCAGCTTCTAGTTAGCTCTTCAAGTCTTGGGCCTCTGGATCTTTGAGCTTGAAGCAGTTCCTTTCTTCAATTGGGCTTGGCTTACTTGCAGAGAGAAAGTGTGAAGTGGGCAGAGACATTAGCTCAAGACGTTAGGGGTGTTTAACATTTGATGAAAATACAAGTTCGAGAACGTTAGTGACACTTAACATTGTCACTAACGTTGCCATGCACCCCTTTGCCTCACGTTAAAGCCCACGTTAACTGGGTTAACATGGCTTTTAACTTTGCCTTGCTAGCCTTCGAGAACGTTAGTGACACTCAACATTGTCACTAACGTTCAAGTGTGCCCCTTCTTGCTTCACGTTAAAGCTCACGTTAACTAGGTTAACGTGGCTTCTAACGTAGCTTTTGCTAACCTTCGAGAACATTAGTGACACTCAACATTGTCACTAACGTTCAAGTGTGCCCCTAGGTCTCACGTTAGAGTCCACGTTAACTGGGTTAATGTGGCTTCTAACGTGGCCATTCTTAGCCATCCCAACGTTAGTGACAATGTTGAGTGTCACTAACGTTGGCTCATTCTTCATTCCTCATCGTTAGCTTTCATGTTAACCAAGTTAACGTGGATGTTAACGTGGCTCTTGGAGGTTGTGTGGTTGCTCCAATGTTAGTGACAATGTTGAGTGTCACTAACGTTGTCGACAACTCTCCATCTCTTACGTTAGCTCCCACGTTAACCAAGTTAACGTGGGAGTTAACGTGGCTCTTTGCACCTTAGGCCAACGTTAGTGACATTGTTGAGTGTCACTAACGTTGGCTTCTCTTCCCCCTTTAACGTTAGAGGCCACGTTAACTAGGTTAACGTGGCTCTAATGTGGCCATTTGTGAGCAATTGCCAACGTTAGTGACAATGTTAAGTGTCACTAACGTTGGCTCAACTTCTCTTCTCC
>NC_029775.3:43748158-43749633 GCF_000817695.3 Arachis duranensis | reverse complement strand
AAACTTAAAGCTTGCTTGTCCCTAAGCAAGTACTGGAACAAGAGAATGATGAATGGAATCTCCAGAGAAATGAGTCATTCATGTGGAAGTCATATTACTGATTTTATGGTGGTTTCATGCATAGCAACTTAGGTTCATTCCACTACTGGCTTTCAGACCTTTATCATCTCCTAAAATACTCACTTTGTTATATCCCATGAGACCTTTATTTATTGATCCTTTTATTGTTATTTCAGGGGCTTATTTGTGTTTTTAGGCTAAGTGTTTTGTAAGGGGGCAACTCTTTAGGATAAGCTTTCAGCCAACACTCCTGAACCAGTTGGTTCAAGGTGCTAGGTGTTGAAGCACCCCTAAGGACTTACTTGCTCAAGTCTCTCCCCCATACATACACACCACAGCATATAGTTTATTTATTTTCTTTCCTTCAGACCTTGGTGTCCAGCACCTCTTTGGGTTACTAAATGCTCTGTGGTGAGGGTTACTCTTGATAGTGGATTTTCAGCTGATAATCCCGGGTTAGTTAACCCAAGTTACCAGGTGATGAAGCACCCCAAAGAGCTTATTCATCCAAGTAGATCCCTCACACAGGAGTACCACAGACACATGTCTTAGGGTACATCATTGGTGCCTAGCCTTATTGCTTACTCTTTTTCTTTTGTTTTTCACTTCCATTGTTCTTTCCCTTTTCTCTTATTAGGATCTTGTTGTTATCTTAATCTCATGGGTATATCAAAAGTAAAGCATTCAGGATAGATAGATGTCATCCTAACCTTGTGGTTGAACCAACTTAGCTAACTTATGACTACCCCCAAAGATTCATGAATGCACTTCCACATTATGAGCCATACTCTTCTCTTTTAAAACATAAAACATTCCCTTCTTCAAACAAATAGACAAGCTTACAAGTAAATAAGGGAAAGATGCAGTGACACTTAAACCAGAATCACAGACCATGCTCAACAACAAGGTAGAGTAAAAAAAAAACATGTTTAGGCCTCACTGGTAATCATTAATCAAGATTGCATTTGAGCTTCCAATGTTCGAACTGTAAATATATGGAATTAAGTGACAATACAACCTTCAGGTGACAACTTCTAATCGCCTTCTTTTCGTTCTCCTCTTGCTCTTTGATTCCTTGAGCGAAGGGGCACCATAAGGTTCCTGTAAAGTTATTGGAAGTTGCTTGTTCCCAAAGCACTTGAGGAATAATTAGCTTGCATGTGCTTGTGTCTTATGAACTTGATTTGGTGTGTGAACACCAAACTTAGTTCCATGTTTAGTACACAATCTTGCACATACGCTGATGGTGCGCGAAATTGTGAACAATACTTTTTCACAACTCTCATAATCCCCGGTCACGAACCCCAAAAACTTGGTGTTCAATACCATGGCATTACACAACTTCGCACAACTAACCAGCAAGTGCACTGGGTCGTCCAAGTAATAAACCTTACGCGAGTAAGGGTCGATCCCAC
>NC_029775.3:43746456-43746934 GCF_000817695.3 Arachis duranensis | reverse complement strand
AGGTCTAGGCATGGCCGAATGGCCAGCCTCCCAATGATCTAAGATAGCATAAAATGAAGATAGCTACCAAAGTCTTCTAATACAATAGTAAAAGGTCCTACTTATAAGAACTAGTAGCCTAAGGTGTACAGAAATGAGTAAATGACATAAAAAGCCTCTTCCGGGCCCACTTGGTGTGTGCTTGGGCTGAGCAATGAAGCATTTTTCGTGCAGAGACTCTTCTTGGAGTTAAACGCCAGCTTTAGTGCCAGTTTGGGCGTTTAACTCCCATTTGGGTGCCAGTTTGGGCGTTTAACGCTGGGATTTCTGAGGGTGACTTTGAACGCCGGTTTGGGCCATCCAATCTTGGGCAAAGTATGGACTATCATATATTGCTGGAAAGCCCAGGATGTGTACTTTCCAACGCCGTTGAGAGCGCGCCAATTGGGCTTCTGTAGCTCCAAAAAATCCACTTCGAGTGCAGGGAGGTCAGAATCCA
>NC_029775.3:43737694-43738288 GCF_000817695.3 Arachis duranensis | reverse complement strand
AAGGTCCAGGCATGGCCAAATGGCCAGCCTCCCAATGATCTAAGAACTAAAATGTCCAAAGATGATCTAGAGATCTAAAGTGATCAAAAGATTTCTAATACAATAGTCAAAGGTCCTATTTATAGAAAACTAGTAGCCTAAGGTGTACAGAAATGAGTAAATGACATAAAAATCCTCTTCCGGGCCCACTTGGTATGTGCTTGGGCTGAGAAATGAAGCATTTTTCGTGCAGAGACTCTTCTTGGAGTTAAACGCCAGCTTTAGTGCCAGTTTGGGCGTTTAACTCCCATTTGGGTGCCAGTTTGGGCGTTTAACGCTGGGATTTCTGAGGGTGACTTTGAACGCCGGTTTGGGTCATCAAATCTTGGGCAAAGTAAGGACTATCATATATTGCTGGAAAGCCCAGGATGTCTACTTTCCAACGCCGTTGAGAGCCCGCCAATTGGGCTTCTGTAGCTCCAGAAAATCCACTTCGAGTGCAGGGAGGTCAGAATCCAACAACATCTGCAGTCCTTTTTGGTCTCAGAATCAGATTTTTGCTCAGGTCCCTCAATTTCAGCCAGAAAATACCTGAAATCACAGAAAAACACACAA
>NC_029775.3:43734057-43737606 GCF_000817695.3 Arachis duranensis | reverse complement strand
AGGAATAATTAGCTTGCATGTGCTTGTGTCTTATGAACTTGATTTGGTGTGTGAACACCAAACTTAGTTCCTTGTTTAGTACACAATCTTGCACATACGCTGATAACTCATATCTTGTTGTTAACAGAACAATGATTAACTAAAGTCTAACTACATCTAAGTGGTTTCCCTCAATTGGTTAGAGCTAGCAATGTGTTTTGGGAGCAGGTGTAATTCTAACTAAATGTCCTTTTGGTGGAACACCAAACTTAGAATTACACTGTCTTTTTTGATTGTTCTGGTGTGAAACACCAAACATAGCTCCTTGCAATAAAGGGGAAACAACTTGTGATTTTTATTAAAATGAAGATGAAAATGACTACCTGAGGTTGGGTTGCCTCCCAACAAAGCGCTTTTTTTTATCGTCGCTAGCTCGACGTTACCCCCTTATTATGGTGGTTGGTAATGCTTGAAGTTTTCTCCTCTGGCAGTGGACTTGTATCCGTTGGTTGTATCAATGATCTCTACATGCTCCAAAGAAAGAACTCTGTTGATGGTGAAGACCTTAGGTAACTGAGATGGTACAGTGGGGAGATTAGGGGGATATCTACGAAGTAGGCTGAGATTACTTTATCCCCTGGAGAGAAATCTTCCGTAGGAATCTTCTTGTTCCGCCACCCCCTTGGTACCTTCTTCTTCGCCCCTGGTGCTGTTTTCTTACTCCTGGTGGCCTCCTTCTTTGATGAGCTTTTGTTAATGTCCTCACAAACTTCTGGTGGCTTAGGTTCCTCCAATTTTTCCTTGACCTGTGGCACTTGCTGCTGGCCTTGTCCATCAACCCAGTGAATCTCAGGATGAGTTGGTTGCACTTCAGTGCTTGCTTCTTCCTTTAGTATCTCATGATGCCCTTTGCTCGGTTCTTTGTCCTCTTCATCTTTTTCCAGTGAGAGTTCGAAAACACTGAAGCTCAGTTGTTCATCATGAATCCTTAATATTAGCTCTCCTTTCTCCACATCTATGAGTGCTCTAGCAGTAGCTAGAAATGGTCTCCCCAATATGATTGGGTGCAGGTGACTCTCTTCCATGTCCAGGATGACAAAATCTATTGGGAGAAAGTATTTTGATGACAAAGTATGTTGGGAGAAAGTATTTTCCAACTTTGAGCAACACATTTTCCACCACTCCTACTGCTTGCTTTTGAGTCTTGTCAGCCAGCCTTATGACTACATCTGTAGGTAGTATCTCATTGATCTATAGCCTTTTTACCAGGGATAGGGGTATTAAGTTGATGCTTGCTCCTAAATCGCAAAGTGCTCTATCAAAATTTGTTTCCCCTATAGCACAAGGGACATGAAAACTCCCTGGGTCTTTTCTTTTTGCGGGCAATTGTGTTTGAATGAGAGTGCTGCAATCCTTGTTCATCACTATAGTCTGGCCCCCCTTGAGTGAGCTCTTCCTGGGAAGTAGTTAATTCATGTACTTGATGAATGCTGGCATTTCCTGAATGACCTTGATGAACGGTATGTTCACATTCAAAGATGCAAACAAGTCTAAGAACCTTGAGTACGTTCTCTTTCCCACAGCACCCTTTAGCAGTTGCGGAAATGGTGCATATAGTCTCTGCAGCTCCTGTTGTGAGATTTCTGGTTCTTGTTGGTCTTTCTTCTACTTCTCTACTAAGGTATTTTCAGGTTGTTCTGACAGCTTGCTTGGCTTGTCTTCAGTCTCCTTGTCATTTGTAGTGACCATATTGCAGTCTTCCCATCTTACTTTCTTCGTTTTACCTATCGGATTCTTCTCCGTGTCACTTGGGAAGCTATCAGTGGGTCTAGGAATCTTCTCAGACAAATATCCCACTTGGAATTCCAGCTTCTTGATTGCTTCCCCCCGATTCTTCATACTGGCTCTCACCTCCTCTTTTTGAACACCTTATTGTCTTGAATGTCTTTGCATATGCTTTCAAGTAAGGTTTCAATCTTAGAGATTCTGTCATCAAATGATGGTATGTTGGGAGTAGAGGTAGAAGAGTGAGATGTATTACTGTGGTTTTGTTGGTATGTCCTCTGTGTGAATTGTTGGGGAGCTGTGTTATTGTTGGGGTTGTGACGTCTCTGGTCTTGGCCTTGGTCTTGTTGATTACCCCACCCAAAGTTTGGGTGATTCCTCCATCCAGGGTTGTAGGTCTTAGAGTATGGATCATGGTTGTATCTAAGTGAATTTCCAATGTAGTTGGCTTGCTCCTGAGTGCCTTCTTCCTTTTCACTTGCTTCCTCTTGAGTTGAAGTGGTGATTGCTGGCACTTGACTTCTCTCCATCTTCTTGGTGAGGTCAGCTAGCTGCTTGGTGATGAGCTTGTTTTGAGCAAGCAGAGCATCTACATTGTTCAGCTCCATTACTCCTCTAGTGTTCCCTCTTTCGGAAGCATAAAAGTAGTCATTCTCAGCTACAGTTTCAATGACATCTATGGCTTCCTCAATGGTCTTCTTCTTGTTCAAAGAACCTCTGGATGAATGGTCTACGGCCTTCTTAGATTCATATGATAGTCCTTCATAGAAGATGTGCAGCTGCGCCCATTCATTGAACATATCAGATGGACATCTCCTTGTTAGGTCTTTAAACCTCTCACATGCTTCATATAGAGTCTCACCATCTTGTTGCCTGAAAGTTTGGACCTCAGCTCTCAGCCGATTGACTCGTTGAGGGGGGTAAAATCTTGCTAAGAATTTGTTCATAATATCATCCCAAGTTGTCAAGCTCTCCTTTGGAAAAGACTCCAACCACTTGGCTGCCTTGTCTCTGAGAGAGAATGGGAACAACATTTCTGAACAAGGGTGATGAGCTGTGGCTTTAGTTCAAAGTTGTTGGCATGGATGGTTGGTTTTTGGATGCTACATCTGCAGTTTTTCCCTGGGTTTGGGTTAATGTAAGAGCCCAAGACTCTTCTATCTTCCCCACCAGGATTTGCTCTACCTCCTCCACCATGGTTGTGCACCTCTTCTTCATGATGGTCTTCCATGGTTGTTTCAAAGTATTCTTCACAGTGTTCCTCCTCTTCTTCAGCACCAACTACACGTTTTTCTTTTGCCTCCCTTCTTAATCTTAAGAAGGTTCTCTCAGGTTCAGAATCAAAGGAAGTTAAAGCTCCGCTTCTTCTCCCTGTCATACAACCAACAGAGTACAAGCAAAGAAAAGTAATGCAGAAAGTATCTTGTTAGAATTACTTGTTAGTGTCAGTGATGCAATATATCAAACAGTTAATGGGGTTAGTGAACTGAATTGTAAATAGCAAAGAAAAACTAAGAAACAGGGGAGGGGAAGAATTAAACTAAGACAGAAAGCAAATTAACAGAACAGAAAATTAAATCAAACAAAATACAAATGCTCAATCTAGTGATCCTCTAATGTAATCATTGTCGATGCACAATCAATCCCCGGCAACGGCGCCATAAACTTGATTGGGGTAAAACTTGTCTCTCAACAAATTCCCATTCGGCAAGTGTACCGAATTTGTCGTCAAGTAAAAACTCACAATAAAGTGAGGTCGAATCCCACAGGGATTGATTGATCAAG
>NC_029775.3:43729253-43733305 GCF_000817695.3 Arachis duranensis | reverse complement strand
TAGTTAACGTGAGCTTTAACGTGAAGCAAGAAGGGGCACACTTGAACATTAGTGACAATGTTGAGTGTCACTAACGTTCTCAAAGGTTGGCAAGAGCCATGTTAGAAGCCATGTTAACCTAGTTAACGTGAGCTTTAATGTGAAGCAAGAAGGGGCACACTTGAACATTAGTGACAATGTTGAGTGTCACTAACGTTCTCAAAGGTTGGCAAGAGCCATGTTAGAAGCCATGTTAACCTAGTTAACGTGAGCTTTAATGTGAAGCAAGAAGGGGCACACTTGAACGTTAGTGACAATGTTGAGTGTCACTAACGTTGGCTCATTCTTCATTCCTCATCGTTAGCTTCCACGTTAACCAAGTTAACGTGGAGGTTAACGTGGCTCTTGGGGGTTGTGTGGTTGCTCCAACGTTAGTGACAATGTTGAGTGTCACTAACGTTGTCGACAACTCTCCATCTCTTACGTTAGCTCCCACGTTAACCAAGTTAACGTGGGAGTTAATGTGGCTCTTTGCACCTTAGGCCAACGTTAGTGACAATGTTGAGTGTCACTAACGTTGGCTTCTCTTCCCCCTTTAACGTTAGTGGCCACATTAACTAGGTTAACGTGGCTCTAACGTGGCCATTTGTGAGCAATTGCCAACGTTAGTGACAATGTTAAGTGTCACTAACGTTGGCTCAACTTCTCTTCTCCACGTTAGAGTTCACGTTAACTTAGTTAACGTGACTCTTTAACGTGGGCATTGATGGCTTTTGAGAGTGTTTTTGGCAATCACTTTTCTCCTTAACTTTGCAAGTTACCTCCCATTCCTTGCTTCCTTTGGTCTTGAAATCAAGCAATAGAGTGCATCAAAGTTCTAGTCCACGTCATGGGTAATGCAATATACAATTTTGTCATTAAAATCATGCAAAAACCTCATGAAATAATGTAAAATGCACAATGTATGCTTGAATCAAGGTCTGAGTGAATATTTGCCCAAAACTAACTTATTTCCAAAGAAAATGCATGAAATTACCTAAAAATAGTAAAGAAAAGGTCAGTGAAACTGGCCAAAATGCCCTGGCATCAATGAGCTATTAAATCAAGGAATTGGGAAATTGTTCAAGCTTAGAGAGATTGGATTGCCAAGGAATTGGGATCCAATCACTTAAGATTGCCAAGGAGATCAATGAATGTATTGAGTGAGGAAGAGATGAGAATGAACTTGATCCGGAGGATTGCAATATCTCTTGATCCCAATGTTCATTTTATTTTTAGTCCTTACATTTACTTTTCTTGCCATTTTACTTTTCTGCACTTTATTGCTTTCTTTACTTTTATGCCATTTACATTTCCTTGTTACTTATCACTCCAATATGATTCGTCTAACTAGGATTATCAATTAACCATTGATTGCTTAATCCGTTAATCTCTGTGGGATTCGACCTCACTCTTTTGTGAGTTATTACTTGACGACAATTCGGTATATTTGCCGAAGGGAAATTTGTTGAGAGACAAGTTTTCATGCATCAAGTTTATGGCGCCGTTGCCGGGGATTAATTGTGATTAACAAACTACCAGTTGATTGATTTACTAGATTAGACACGTTTCTTTTGTTTTTGTTTTCTTTTGTTTCTTTATTTTCTTTTGCTAACAAACTGTTCGTGTTATTGCCTCACTGGGAATTCCCTCATCTGTGACAAGGGGAATTCCAAATCTCTTTTATCTTGGTGATTGTTGTTGATACAGAATACTTTGTAGAAAAATGGAGTATAGATCATCCTTTGGTCAATCAAATTTCAGGAAAAACTCTCCACCACCACAGAATGATTCACTTTGCTATGCTCATGGTGGATGGGAGTATCAAGAACATGAAATGGGGTGCTTCCCAGGGTCACAAAATGGTCCATATTTTGATGACTTTGATCACTACTCAAGCTGTGCCTGGGGATATCAAAACCAAAGAAATTTCACTTATTCACACCCCATTCATCAAGAGCCATCATCCTTTAATTATTCAACCTCACCTCCTAGATTTTCACATCAAAACCCTTCACCACTTAGACATGCCTCAACACAAAATTCCTTTACACATCTATATAATTCATCTCACCACTCACACAATGCATTTTATTACACACAAAATTCTTCTCACAGTCCATAAAAACCATATCATTACCCACAAAAGTCATACCACTCTCAGAACATACAACCACAAAACAACCAATTCCATTCACAAAGTAGCCACCCTCAACCTCCAAATTTCACCCCAGCTGCACATCCTCCCTCGAGGATAAGCTATCAAGGATAGAGAACCTACTGGCAATGCTCTTGGAAGAATCTATGGACACGAGGACTTTCCAAGAGGAAGTAAAATCCATTATGCAGCACCGGGGGCTTGCCATTAAGAAGCTTGAGGCACAAGTTGGATATCTATCAAAGCAATTCCATACCTATAATTCCCTTAGTGACACCATGGCAAACCCAAAGGAGGAATTAGAAGAAAAAGAAAAAGAGGCACCCATACTAAGTGAGATTTCTATGAAGAAGGAGGAGGTTGTGAGAATATATAAGCCTAAGGCTCCATACCCACAGAGGTTACTAGTGGTGACAAAGGAACATGCAAGCTCACTCCCAAAAGACTTAATGCAACATCATGTAGAAGAAAGGGAGGAAGTCAATCAAGGGAGCCCACACTCCAATGAAACAGAGAGTTGCATAGAGGGTGAGTTCATTGAACCACCAATTCAAGAAGCACTTGATGAAGAGGATGCTCCAACCATCATACAACACCCAAGTCCTGAAATCAAGGTGGTGAAGGCAATCAACATGAGCACTAAAAAGAGGATGGTGACCAAGAAAAGAAGGACAATATCCATGAAGAAGAAAAGGTCAACCAAAAGCCATCCCACCCCTACCCCAACAAGCAAGTTTACTCAAGCTAACAACAAAAGAAAGCTTGCTGGGGAGATGCACTATAAACAAGGGGCATTAACTGGCTCCTCTTTCCTCTTGAGGTCATTCCTCTTAACAAATTGGAAGAAGAGGAAGAAAGTCATGAACAACATGTCAAGCTAATTGGTGGACGAAATTGTGATCCTCTTTGTATTTGCATGAGATTTAAAAATTGGCTCTATTGGAATTTATGATCACAACTTCATTCAACTTAACCAGCAAGTGTACTGGGTCATCCAAGTAATACCTTACGTGAGTAAGGGTCGATCCCACAGAGATTGTTGGTATGAAGCAAGCTATGGTCACCTTGTAAATCTCATTTAAGCAGATTAAATGGTTATGGGTTTCGAAAATTAATAATAAACAGAAAATAAAAAGGGGTAGAAATACTTATGTAAATCAATAGTGGGAATTTCAGATAGGCGTGTGGAGATGCTAGAATCCTTTCGAATCTCTACTTTCTTATTGCTTTCATCCAATCCTTCTTACTCCTTTCCATGGCAAGCTGTATGTAGGGCATCACCATCATCAATGGCTACTTTTAATCCTCTCGGGAAAATGGTCCTATGCGCTGTCACTGCACGGCTAATCATCTGTCGGTTCTCAATCAGGTTGGAGTAGAATCCAATGATTCTTTTACGTTTGTCATCATGCCCAGCCTTCAGGAGTTTGAAGCTCGTCACAGTCATTCAATACCGGAATCCTACTCGGAATACCACAGACAAGGTTAGACTTTCCGGATTCCCGGGATCCTACTCGGAATACCACAGACAAGGTTAGACTTTCCGGATCCCCATGAATGCCGCCATCTATCTTGCTTATACCATGAAGATTCTGTTGGGGAATCTAAGAGATATGCGCCCGGCCTAGAGTAGAACGGAAGTGGTTGTCAATCACGCGCGTTCATAGGTGAGAATGATGATGAGTGTCACGGATCATCACATTTCATCAAAGTGTTGTGAAACGTATATCTTGGAATAAGAATAAAAGAGAATTGAATAAAAAGTAATAATAATTGTATTGAAACTTGAGGTACTGCAGAGCTCCACACCCTTAATCTATGGTGTGCAGAAACTCCACCGTTGAAAATACATAAGTGAAAGGTTCAGGCATGGCCG
>NC_029775.3:43712454-43729145 GCF_000817695.3 Arachis duranensis | reverse complement strand
TAGCTACTAGGGTTTACATGAGTAAGTATTTGATGCATAATTCACTTCTGAGGCCCACTTGGTGTATGTTTGAGCTGAGCTTGATCTATTCACGAGCTGAGGCTTCTCTTGGAGTTGAACGCCAAGTTATAACGTGTTTTGGGCGTTCAACTCTGGGTTGTGACGTGTTTCTGGCGTTTAACTCTAGACAGCAGCATGTACTTGGCGTTGAGCGCCACTTTACGTCATCAATTCCCGAATAAAGTATGGACTATTATATATTGCTGGAAAGCTCTGGATGTCTACTTTCCAACGCCGTTGAGAGCGCGCCATTTGAAGTTCCGTAGCTCCAAAAAATCCATTTCGAGTGCAGGGAGGTCAGATTCCAACAGCATCAGTAGTCCTTTTGTCAGCCTTTTTCAGAGTTTTGCTCAAGTCTCTCAATTTCAGCCAGAAATTACCTGAAATCACAAAAAAACACACAAACTCATAGTAAAGTCTAGAAATGTGAATTTAACATAAAAACTAATGAAAACATCCCTAAAAGTAGCTTGAACTTACTAAAAACTACCTAAAAACAATGCCAAAAAGCATATAAATTATCCGCTCATCACTAATGAGATTAAAAGAGCGCTTGTTGGGAGGCAACCCAACCGTAGGTAACATTTTCTTTCCTTGCTTAGTTTACTTTCAATAATTTGGCATATGATTGCATTCTAAGTTTGGTGTTGCCATGCAACAATTTTATTTTCAATCTTCACTAGGTACTTGCAACATTCTAAATTGAGAGTGTCACACCAAGTTTGGTGTTGCCACTTATTTTTCATGCAAGGTACCAAGCACACCACTTATTAATGCAATCAAAATGTCTCTGTTTGTATCTCTTGTGCCTTTATTGTATCCTTAATCTGGCTTGCTGAAACACATGCATACTCACACTTCATTCTAAGACATTCATGATCCATCATAGACTCTATCACCACTGTTTTAATTGTTACTTGAGTATAAGCAAGCATTCTAAGTTTGGTGTGGAAAGGGAAAGAATAGGAGGAAAAGGGCAACAATAATGAAGATAAACTACAAGGTGGTAAAGTTCTTTTCTCCTCTTACTTATTTCCAGCACTTTAAATTGCATGATTATCTTCTATTTTCTTTGTATGCATGTGTGATTACTCCTTGTGAATAAGCATAATTTGATATTTAATTTGTAACATGTTGCTATGATATCATGATTGTCATCTTGAATTTTACTTGCACCCAATATCTTTAAGAATGCAACAAAGAAATCATTCTTTTGAAAGGAAAATGTTGAAGAATTTTATAAATCATGGGGCAGGCAAAAGATTAAGAGGAGTGGAGGTTCTGATTGTATGATTGTGTATTGAGGCTGCATGTTTGTGAAAACTTACATGGGAGCTCATAGACAGGAAATGAAGTTTAGAGAAGTATTATGGAATTTCTCAAACATCTATTGATCCAAGAAGCAATAACAAAAGAAAACAAAAGAAAAAAAAACAAAGAACAAGCCCAAGGCTCTGAGCATCAATTACTAGGAAGAAAAATAAAGAAACAAGAACTCAAAGAGTTATTGTCCTAGTTAAATGCTTGTGGTAGATTTGTATCAAAGAAAGAGGCTTGAGCAAGTAAATCCTAAGGGGTGCTTCAACACCTAATACCTTAGACCAACTGGTTTGGGAGTATTGATTGAAAGCTTATCTTAAAAAGCAGCTTTGATACATGACACCTAGAGTCGAGGCCAAATCCCAAAAAGAAAGAAAAATGCTCGAAAATAAGTACTGCTTCAAGGTGACAATCTATAAAGAGACTTCCATAATATTATTTGAATGAAAGTCCTAAGATCTAAGACTTCCAAAATGTGAGGACTAATGAGCACTGGAATCCTTGCATAAGCATACAAATTAGAGTTCACCCCACTATCACTTATTCACTTCACCCACTAAGGCATCATATGCAATTCTTCAATACATTCCAATTAAGAGAATTCTTTGTGCATAGTTCTTTTCTTGCTGGGGACAAGCAAGATTTAAGTTTGGTGTTGTGATGCCAGGACATCTTGGCTAGTTTTACTAGCCATTTTTTGTATGCTTTAGGATGGTTTCATGCATTTTCTTAGGAAATAAGCAAGTATTTGGGTGAAAATGCAATCATACCATGATTCAAGCAAACATTGTGAATTTTGAATGATTTCATGAGAATTATGCATGAATTGAATGATAAATTGGATGATGTATGATCCCATGATTAAGAGCAAGACTTTGATGCACTTTGTTTGATTAATTTTAGGTAACAAGAAGCAGAGAAGAGCCACGTTAGTGGCTACATTAGTGCCACTAACGTGGCCGTTAACATGGAAGAAAAGAGAAGCCCCAATGTTAGTGAGAAAGTTAGTGGCATTAACTTTGAAGAAGGAGAGCATGGAACGTTAGTGATAAAAGTGAATGCCACTAACGTTTGCGAAGCAAAGAAGGCCTACGTTAGCTTCCACGTTAGTTACATTAATGTGGGAACTAATGTGGAAGGAAAGGGAAACGCCAACATTAGTCGAAAAAGTGAGTGCCACTAACGTTTACGAAGCAAAAAGACCCACGTTAATGGCCACGTTAACTACATTAACGTGGTAGTTAACGTGGAAGGAAAGGGAGATGCCAACGTTAGTGGAAAAGGTGATCTCCACTAACTTTTTTGAAGCAAAAAGATCCACGTTAACGGCCACGTTAATTACATTAACGTGGTAGTTAACGTGGGCAAAAGTCTCACCTGCCAGCCTGACCATGCCTTCGTCAAACAAAAATAACTTGAGCCACAAAGCTCCAAATGAGGTGATTTCAAAAGCATTGGAAAGTCGGATTCCAGAGCTTTCCAAGCATATATGGCACTACATGGTGGACACTGAATTTGAGGGAGAAAACCTGCCCCGAAAGTGCAAAGATGGACATAGTATCAACCTGTAGTAAGGCTAGCTGACCTCTTCACTTTCCAAGAAGTGTAACTCGAGATGTAGAGCTCAAAATGATGCGCTTCCAAATACTTTGGAAAGTAGACATCCAGGGCTTTCCAACAATATATAATAGTATGGGGTGAACATTAACTTTGAGCTCCAGAACCTGGCAATATTAAGCCCCTGATCGCTAGTGTTATTGTGACTCATGTTTTCCAATAACGCTAGCGACTATGCCAGCGACCATGGCCAGTTCAAAGGAGCATAACTTGAGGTACAGAGGTCCAATTGACATGATTTCAGTTGCGTTAGAAAGCTACCATTTAGAGCTTTCCAAAGATATATAATAGTCTATAGTGGGCATGAAATTGGAGCACAAACAAGAGGCATCTTTTATGCCCCAAAAACACCAATTGGTAACAAGTGCAATGTTAGCCACAATAACTTTGGCACTAATGCCATACTTGTAGCGTTAGTGTGGCTAATGGTAGCACTAACTTTAGCACCTGGACCTCAACTTGATTTACTTCTCTTTCAAGGACCACCCAACCTCAATGAAGCAAGCCCACAAGTGTCAACGAATCAAGGCCACAAGAAGCATCTAGAATAGGAATTTTCATTTAATTGTAATTTGCTTTTAATTTCATTTTGTAATTTAGGAGAGTCTATATAAAGGCCTTAGTTTGTACATTCAAGACAGGCTGGAGATTGGGGATTGAAGAGGGGTCCTCGGACTCCCTCCCCTTACACACTTTTCCTTCTCTTTCTTTTTCTTTGTACTTTTCATTTATGAATTTGGAAGTTTCAATGTTAGTTTTAATCTTCATCTTTACTTTTCTGCACTTCCTTTTTTTCTATTTTGGTAGAGCAATGATCAACTAACTCTTTTCATTGGGTTAGAGAGCTCTATTGTGATTCAATGGATCAATTGTAGTTCTTATTCTTCTTCTTCTTTCTTTTCTCTTGATTTTACTAGAGAGCTTTCGATCTTCATCCATTTGGGTAATTGTCTTGGAAGAAAAATTGCTCATACTTGGATTTCCTCGAAACCTTGGAAGAGGAATGAGGAAATCATGCTAGAAATGCTCTCTCACATTGGATTTCAAGGAATTGGGATCCAATCACCTAAGATTTCCAAGGAGATCAATGAATGCATTGATTGAGGAAGAGATGAGAATGAACTTGATCCGGAGGATTGCAATATCTCTTGATCCCAATGTTCATTTTATTTTTAGTTCTTACATTTACTTTTCTTGCCATTTTACTTTTCTGCACTTTATTTCTTTCTTTACTTTTATGCCATTTACATTTTCTTGTTACTTATCACTCCAATATGATTCGTCTAACTAGGATAATCAATTAACCATTGATTGCTTAATCCGTTAGTCTCTGTGGGATTCGACCTCACTCTTTTGTGAGTTGTTACTTGACGACAATTCAGTATACTTGCCGAAGGAAAATTTGTTGAGAGACAAGTTTTCATGCATCAGGCATCATCAATTTATCATGAAATTCTAGCAAAATTCTCATGAAATCATGCAAAGTTCACAATAGTTGCTTGAATCAAGGTGTGAGTGTATTTTCATCCAAAACTTGCCTTATTCACTAAGAAAATGCATGAAACTACCCTAAAACAGTAAAGAAATGGTCAGTGAAACTAGCCTGGATGCCCTGGCATCAAGGGACTTGAGCAAAAATCAGATTCAGAGGCTGACAAAGGACTGCTCATGCTATTGGATTCTGACATCCCTACACTCGGAGTAGATTTTTTGGAGCTTCAGAACCCCAAATGGCGCTCTCTCAATTGCGTTGGAAAGTAGACATCAAGGGCTTTCCAGCAATATATAATAGTCCATACTTTGCCTGAGTTTTGATGACATAAACTGGCGTTCAAACGCCCATTCTCTACCTTATTCTGAAGTCAAAACGCCAGAGCTGGCATAAAAGTTGGAGTTAAACGCCCAAATTGGCACCAAAGCCGGTGTTTAACTTCAAGAGAAGTCTCTACATGTGTAAAAGCTCAATGCTCAGCCCAAGCACACACCAAGTGGGCCCGGAAGTGGATTTTTGCACCATTTACCTATTTATGTAAACTCTAGTAGCTAGTTTCATTATAAATAGGACCTCTTACTATTGTATTTTCATCTTGGAATATTGAGAACCATTGTTCACATTCTGGGAGGCTGGCCATTTGGCCATGCCTACCTTATTTTCACTTATGTATTTTCAACGGTGGAGTTTCTATACACCATAGATTAAGGTGTGGAGCTCTGCTGTTCCTCGAGTATTAATGTAATTACTATTGTTCTTCTATTCAATTCTTACTTATTCTTGTTCTAAGATACTCACTCGCACTTCAACCTGATGAATGTGATGATCCGTGACACTCATCATCATTCTCACCTATGAACGTGTGGCTGACAACCATTTCCATTCTACTTAAGATTGAGCGTGTATCTCTTAGCTTCCATTCTGAAAGATTGGAGTCTTTATAGTATAAGCTAGAATTATTGGCGGCCATTCTTGAGATCCAGAAAGTCTAAATCTTGTCTATGGTATTCCAAGTAGGATCTGGGAAGGAATGACTGTGTCAAGCTTCAAACTCGGGAGTGTTGGGCGTAGTGACAGACGCAAAAGGATCACGAGATTCTATTCCAACATGATCGAGAACCGACAGATGATTAGCCGTGCGGTGACTGCGTATTTGAACCATTTTCACTGAGAGGACGGGAGGTAGCCATTGACACTGGTGAAACCCAAACATACAGCTTGCCATGGAAAGGAGTATGAAGGATTGGATGAAGACAGTAGGAAAGCAAAGATTCAAAAGAGACAAAGCATCTCCATACACTTATCTGAAATTTCCACCAATGATTTACATAAGTATCTCTATCTTTGCTTTATGTTTTATTTATCTTTTTAATTAGTAAAATTCCATAACCCATTTTAATCTGCCTGACTGAGATTTACAAGGTAACCATAGCTTGCTTCAAGCCGACAATCTACGTGGGATCGACCTTTACTCACGTAAGGTATCACTTGGACGACCCAAGGCACTTGCTGGTTAGTTGTGTAGAGTTGTGACAAAGTGCGATTCACGTTTGAGAGCACCAAGTCTATTGGCACCATTGTTGATGATCACAATTTCGTGCTCCAGCGTGCGCATCGATTCTAAAGCTCCAAACCTCCAATTTCCAAGTTCCTTTCAGTTATGCATGCTTTCTTCCTCTCTTCTAGGCCATTCTTGCCCTGTAACTTCTGAAATCACTTAACACACAGATCACGGTATTGAATGGTAATAGAAGGGGATTAAAATATGGCATAATTGAGGCCAAAGAAGCATGTTTTCAATCATGAAGCAAAATTAGAAAGGAAACAGAAAACCATGCATTATGTATGAATAAGTGTGAAAGAATATCAATAAAACCCTTAAATTCCATACAAGATAAACCCTAAAAAAGGGTTTATCAACCTCCCCACACTTAAACCAAGCATGTCCTAATGATAAATGAAAGCAAAAGACCAAAGAATCACAAGAGAATGTGATCTATGAGAAGCAATCTATCTATATGAATGCAACTAAAATGAATGTTACCTTCCACTTGGTCAAGAATAAATCAGTCTTCCAAGAACATATGCAAGCACATAGGGCAAAATGATAAAGCAATACATGGACTCTACCAATTCCAAACATCAAAGTGAAGTGCGTATAACTTGCATGAAGAACGCTCATGAAAGCCGGGAACAAGGAATTGAGCCTCGAACCCTCACCGGAAGTGTTTGCACTCTATTCGCTCGGTGTGTAGGGTTGGCCACTCAATTCTCCTCTTCTTCATGCTTTTCAAAATATGTTCTTTCTCTAACAATCAACAATTATTCTATGCATGTATACATATATCATGAGGTCTTTTCTTAGTTTGTAATGGGGCTAGGGTCAATGTAGGGTTATATATATATTGTTAAGTGGACTCGAATTTGAATCTTTGATTAACTTAAGCTTCTCACTTAACCTATATAACAACCCATACAATTAAGTGCTAACCTAACTACCCATTCTCCACTTTTTCACATACTCATGCATTCGCTTTTGATCACTGATGGGTGAAAATTAGAATTCCACACAAACTCACCGGTAAGTGTACCGGGTCGTATCAAGTAGTAAAACTCACAGAAGTAAAGTCGATCCTATAGGGCTTGATAGATCAAGCAACTTTGGTTAGGTGATAAATTTAGTTAAGATAACACTAATGAATTGAGTGAGATTGAACTAGCCGAATGTAAATTGCAGGAATTGTAAAGTGCAAAATGTAAATCGCATCAAATGTAAAGGGATTGGGTGCAGGAAAATTAATGAAAGTAGTAAATCATAGCAAGAATAAGTGACAGAAAGAGAAATTCACTAGGGGTTGGAGATATCATAATCGACAATGACTCAAATGGTCTCAACTCCTTTCTCAATCATATGAATAGATCTATGGCGGATTGAAATTGATTGGATCCCAATTCATTAGCAATTCAATCTCTCTAATCACAATCAATCTTGCCAATTCCTTGATCTAATTGTCATGAGAAGAGGTTAAGTGCATGTCTCTCATCCATAAGCCACACTAACTCTCATGATCTCAATTCCTCCCAAATGGTGTTGATCAAGAGAGTAGTGAAGGATAGAGCCTCAGTTCTAATGCTCATGATTCCCCTTCCGAGGCTCACACAAGCATTCACAGATTCAATTCCCCTTCCGAAGTGAATGAATCATCAATTAAAACAGAGGATATCCAATAGCTATTAAATTGAATTGAGAAGAAGAAATTCACTAAATCATGTGAATCATGTAGAATTGAAATTGCATAAGCTAAATTTAAATTCAATACTGAAATGTAAAAGTGCAAAAAAATAAAAGTGTTTACAAGAGCCTTCTATTCTACTCCTACTCTTACTCCTACTCCTACTCCTACTCCTACTCCTACTCCTACTCCTACTCCTACTGTACTCCAATGCTCCTCCTTTTCTAATGAAACTGATGCCTTTATATAGGCCTTCCTAAATTACAAATTGAAATGAAATTCAAAACAAATTATAATTAAATGAAATTCCTATTCTAGATGATCCTTGTAGTCTTCATTGAGTGATCAGAGTGGGCTTGCTTGCTTGTAGTTCAAATAGGCTTGGAATGAAGCTAATTTGAGCAGAAATGCACTTCCAGGTGAGCGTAGCGTTCATTTGGAGAACGGAGCGCTTTTACACCCATGCGTACGTGTGGTATACGCTTGCGCGTCCCTGGTGCTTTGGCTCATCGACGCGTACGCGTCATCCATGCATACGCATCCCTTGCAACGTTCACTTTGAGAACGTAGCGTTCGCGAAATGAATGCTCCTTCCACGCGTACGTGTCAACCATGCGTACGCATGGATTGCAAAATGTCAAATCTACGCTGCCGCTCAACCCATGCCTGTGCGTGCTTGTTCCCAAAAATCACATCCACGCGTACGCGTCTTGCACGCGTACGCGTCGTTGGCTAAATTTCAAATCAAATTTTCAAAAGTATCACAGGCGCTCATTCGAAGTGAACGTAGCATTCATTGTTGATGAACGCTGATCCTCCTTCCAAGCGTGCGCGCCATGCGTGCATACGCGTGGATCTCCAAAAGTGTTATCCTGCACATAAGTGCCTTGTACGCGTGCGCGTCACTTGTGAACGTAGCGTTCATAAAATGAACGTAGCATTCTCCTGCACTTCTTCCTTCATTGTTTTTTCCTTTCATTTTTTTACCTGTCATCAACCAAACAGATACATCAAAGCCTTGGCATAATCATCAAATCTTGTATCACTTATATTATCAACTAAATCTTGCAAAAATCTCATGAAAATGCATAAAATCAACAATGTTTGATTGAGTCAGGACAAGCATGAATTTCTCATCCAAGCACTTACTTATTGCATAGAAATGTATGAAAACCAAGTAAAAACAGATAAAAATTGCTAGTAAAACATGTAGAAAATGATGTGTCATCAATCACTACACATATGCATTGATTGTTATTGAACCTTACTTTGGGGCATTTTGTCCCCTTTTTATTTCTTTCTTTTTTTCTTTTATTTTTTTATTTTTTTATTTTTTTTCTTTCTTTTCCTTGCCATATTTATTTTTTCCTTTGTTTTTCTCTTTTTCTTTTTCGTGTCCTTATATACAAATGTATCAATGCATATAGTCTCTGCACATTTAATTAATGTATAAGTATGTACCCAATTCCCAATATTTTTAACAAAAAAAAAACATACTCTTACCTCAACCAATGTCCCCACACTTGAGTGACACACACTCGCTAGCTTAAGCTAATCAAAGATTCAAATAAGAAAATTTATGGTTTTCCGCTTTAGGCTTGTAATGTGCTAAAATTAAAGAACAAGTGGGTTAATCGTAGGCTCAAAGTTGGCTAAAAATGGTTGTTGTAAGGTAAGGCTATTTGGATAAGTGGCTAAATCACACACATGCATATGTAACCACATGCATTCATACACTCAGAGAAGGAGAATAATGCACATAAGAATGGAAATAAGGGGTTATATGATGTAACCATGCAATTGGCTCAAGACTCACATGTTTGTGTTCTTAGCTCAAAAACCATATTTCAAGTTACATTATTCAAGCGAGATTATCACAAGAAATTTTTCAAATTGGTAGGGTGCTCTAAAAAACACAGTTCCTTGGAAAAGACGTCATCACCCTAACCAAGTAGTCCTAATCAAGAGACAACTATCATGCAAAAGGTGTTCAAAAGCAAAACTAATCATGCAATCTATCCTAATTAACAAAAGAAAATCAAAGTTTATTTGGGTGTTACCTACAGAGATCGGTCGGACGTCCTTACTACACTTTAGAATTAGCACGGTCCTTTATGCCATTGGAAACGCGCAAGGGGCAATCGGGCTTGAAACTTCCACTATCCCTTTCATAATTGCTATCTTCACTTAAGTGCAAAGTGGATGTAAAGATCTCCGGTTCCTCCATAGGTGGGGTTGACGTACGGAAAATTACCGATTAAGAATTTAATTCAGAAATTAACATTGCGAGTACAGTTCTTAATCAATAAGAGTTCCGCGTATCAATTTAAAAGGGTTGTCACAAAATTTAGAAATAAATACTGGGAGTAGAGTTCCCAGGTCGTCTCCCAACGAGTTGCTAAAAGAGTGCGAATTATTGATTAGGGGGTTTTTCAGAAATTTGGAGTTTGGGGAATAGGCAAATAATTAATTATAAATTAACAAGAGATTTTATGTAATTGAAATAAAGGCCTTGGCTTGGAGAAGATTAATTGGAAGTTCTATCCTTGTTGGATTTCTTAAGATAAATAATGATAGGTTGTTGTTTTTACTTAGTTAACCCTCAACGAATGAAGGAAGGTCAAGTAGTTAAGCTAACCCCAATTCACAAGTCCTAATACTCTCCCTTGGGAAGGATTAGCGTTAGTGACTAGAGAGCCAGCCAAAAATTTCCAATCACTATTTAACTCTTGAGTCTTCCAACTCAAGGGTCTCCAAGTTAAAAGTCTATTCCATTGACATGGATGCTAATTTCGCATTCATGTGAAGGGAGTAGAAAGAAGACATGGCAATTAAACTCAATTGAAAATAATCAAGAAATAAAAAAGTTAAATAGAAAAGTATCCTTGCATTAATTAATTCCAAAATAGAGGATATCCATTTGTAACTCTGAACAGGATATATGGGAAATTAAAAAGAGTAAGGGAATAGAAAACAAACTAGGATAATAAAGACTTCACACAGGTAGTAAGTCTTTGTAATATCTAACTCAAAAGCATAAAACTGGAATATATGAATATGAAGAACCCTAGAGAAAGTAGTCGTTTTTCTCTCTAGGATTCAAAACTAAAAGCAAAAACTATTGAATGAGTGAATGTGGGAATCTCCCTTGAGTCTCTGCTGTCCCCTGGCTCTAGTCTGTGTTTCTGGTCTGAAAACTGGGTCCAAACGCAGCCCAAAATTGCCCCCAGCTTTTTCTGTATTTACTGCACGTCGCGCATGTCATGCGTACGCGTCAAGTATGCGTGCATGCCGATGATCCTCTATGCGTTTCGCACGTCCACGATAAGTACGTGTCTGTGTTCATAGGGAATGCACCAAATTTGCGCGTGCACGTCAAATACACGTGCGCGCTGGTCCTCACTGGTCAGCTCCTTTATTTTCTTGTGTTCCTTCTATTTTTGCAAGCTTCCTTTCCATCCTCTAACCCATTCCTACCCTATAAATCCTGAAAACACTTAACACACGGATCACGATATCGAATGGTAAAAAGAGGAATAAAAAATACACAAGGGCTTGGGAAGCAGGTTTTCAATTATAGAACAACATTGGGAAGGATTTGTAAAACCATGCAAATTATATGAATAAGCATGTAGAGATTTGATAAATACCACACAATTTAGCACAAGATAAACCACAAAATAATGGTTTCTCAGTGGTCACAAAACTTAAAAGCTTCTTCACATAAGCAAATCTGCGTTGGTTGCTGAAGAACTGAAGATTGACGGTTTAGAAATTATAGTAAACTCTCGTTGTAAGTATAGTTACTAAACCAAGCAATCAACCTTTCTTACAAACATTTTGGTTGTCACAAGTAACAAAACCCTAAATAAATTGATAACCGAAGTATTCAAACCTCGGGTCGTATTCTCAAGGAATTGCAGGGAGGTGTTCTTATTATTGGTTATGAGTTTTGTAAATTGGGGGTTTTGAAAGTAAGAAAGAAGTATGTTAAACGACAAGTAAAATAAATAAGTAACTATAAAATAAACTCTTTGCAAGATATGAGAAATTAGAAGTCCTATGCTAGTTATCCTTATCAATTGTGATGAGAATTGGATTTTTCTCCCACTTTGTTAACCTCTAACTATGAAGGTAAGTTAAGTGATGAATTAATTTTGATTCCTCAGGTCCTAGTCTTTCCTTGGGAAAGGCTAAAGTTATTGGAACTCGAATTAATTCTTGAAGAATTCCAATTTTCAGTCAACAATGAGTTTGACAACTCAAGAGTTACCAATTAGTCAATCAAAGCCAAGAATGTAGAAAGCTAAATTAAAATCATATATCTGAAAACATCTCAATAATGTGTATTAAATAAGAAAATCAATCCGAACATGAAAAGTTCATAAGCCAATTGGGAAACACAAATCAGATACAAATAAAAGCTTTAGAGTAAACGAAAATAGAAGAGAAACATGAATTATTGAACCTAGTATGAAGAAACAATCTTAATCCTACTAGAAATCCTAATCCTAAATCCTAAGAGAGAGGAGAGAACCTCTCTCTCTAAAAACTACATCTAAAATTATGAAAAGTGTGTTATGAATGAATTATGAAAAGCATGTTGAGTCTCTGCATGTTTCCTGACATTAATCTGTGTTTCTCGGCTAAAAACTGGGTTGAAATGTGGCCCAGAATCTCTGCCAGTGACTTTTGTAATTCTACAGATCGTGCACGTCACGCGTCCGCGTCGTCCACGCGATCGTATCACTCAGCATTTTTCGTATCACGCGTGCGCGTCGTCCACGTATTCGCGTCGTTCGTGGAGCTTCCAATCCGCGCGGTCGCGTCAGGCACGCGAACGCGTCACTCTGATTTCTTCCATTTCGCGCGGTCGTGTGAGCCACGCGACCGCGTGACTTCTCGCTGGTCATCTCCTCAATTCCTTGTGTTTCTTCTATTTTTGCACGCTTCCTCTTTATTCTCGAAGCCATTCCTGCCCTATGAAGCCTGAAACACTTAACACACAGATCAAGGCATTGAATGGTAACAGGAGAGGATTAAGATTAGCTAAATTAAGACCAAAGAAACATGTTTTCAATCATAGAACTAAACTAGGAATGAATTGTAAAATCATGCAAATCCTATGAATAAGTGGGTGAAAAGCTTGATAAAATCACTCAATTAAATACAGTATAAACCATAAAATAGTGGTTTATCAACCTCCCCACACTTAAACATTAGCATGTTCTCATTCTAAACTCAAGGAGACTAAATAAATGAGTAGGGAAAAGCAGGACTCATGCAATGCAACCTATGAATGTGAATGCAACTACATGCTAAAATGACTCTACCTACTTGGTGAAAAAGTAAATAAATCCTTCAAGAATAGATATGAACTGGATTTCACTAATTCAAATCACAAAATACAATACAAATAACTTGCAAGAAGAAGATAACTCATGAAAGCAGGGAACATAGAATTAAGCACTGAACCCTTACTGGTAGTGTATATCATTCTAACTCTTAAGTGTCTAGGGTCAATTCTCTCAATTCTCTACCAATCTTGCTTTCTATAGCTCGCTCTTCATCTAACAATCAACAAAAATTTAATGCACCAATATACAAATCAAGAGGTCTTTTTAAGGGTTGTAACGGGGTTAGGGTCATGGTAAGATTGTATTTGGCCAAGTGGACTAAAATCTGAATCCTTAATTAACATAAACTTTCCACCTAACTTAAGACAATCCATTTAATTAAAATACAAAACCTAACTTCTCATTAACTGTGTTTTCCACATATTCATGCATCCTAAATTTGCGTACAGTACATATGTATTGATACCAACACTTACCTTGGGGCATTTTTGTCCCCTTTATTATTTGCTCTTTTTTTTCTTTTCTTTTTTCACTTTTTTTATTATTATTTTTTCTTTTATTCTTCTCAATGCATATGATTAAAGTTTTGAATGCATAAATATGTTCTTAACATTTTCCACATTTTCACACAAAGTCTAACATACTCAATTCTCAAACCAAACGTTTCCAAACCCACTTTCCCCACACTTAAATCATGGGCACTTTTACTAGTCTAAGCTAACTAAGGATTCAAATTAAGGACATTATTGTTTTCCTCTTAGAGTTAGTAATGAGCTAAAATAAAGAACAAATGGGTAGAATAGGCTCAAATTGGTTTGCAAAGGATAATGGAAGGGTAAGGCCATATGGGTATGTAAGCTTAGTGAAACAAGGCCTCAATCATATAAGTGCATTCATACATCAAACAATGGAAATATAGAATTAAGCAAGATAAAGATTACAATTTTAGAGAGAATAACACACAAAAATAAAATATATTGGTTGATAAAATGCAACCAATCAAATAGGCTCAAAATCTCACTGGTTTTGTGTGTTCGAGCTCTAAACTATGTTCCAAAATAATATTTCTTCATACAAGTTTTTTTTCCAAAAAGTTTTTAATTTAAATTAGTGAAACACTATAAAAAGTTTCTTGAAAAAGAAAATATTACTTCAACCAAGTGGTAAAATATGCACAAAATCAAACAAACATGCAATCAAACATGCAAATGCAACAATGAAAAACAAAAATTGGTGTTAAGAAGGGACTAACTTACTCGTGGAGTTCGGTATCGACCTCCCCACACTCAAAGATTGCACCGTCCTCAGTGCATGCAAAGATGTGCATGTGGAGGGGGTTGTGGTTCCTCAGCTGTTGCTCGTTATAGAGGCGTTCTCTTTACCCGTTCTGGTGGCCAGCCTGAAAAAGGGGGAAGAGAAAAGGACATGAAGTCAAAGGGATAGAGCAAAGAGGAGGGTGGTACGAGTGATAATCATGCCAAGTAAGGAAAATAGTGAATGAAAGACATGGTCGCGATTCCATGTGATCAGTTCATCAATGGAAATATAGCAAGGCATGGAGAGTATTGGATGCAAGATGTTTATTAGCATGCCGGCAAGGGCATGAGTTGCATAGATCAAGCATCAAAGATTAAAAATGTATTATTACTCGTAACAAACTGACAATCACGTTTGTATTGACACTTATAATTAAAAATAAAAGTGGAAAAGGTTTTGTGAAAAACAGGCATTAGAGTAGTAGGATAACATAAAAGTAGTGCATGATGCCATACCGGCTTTTTCACAAACACATAGCATGCATGGTAAATAAGTTATTGAAAGTATTCAGTTGAACATGCAAGCAACCTTTTAAAAAAATTATATAATTGTCAAACAATTCTTTGAATAATCCACAAGTGAAATAAATAAATTTCTAACACCAATGAAAATAATGCAATGAATGAAACTATGCAAATAAATTAAATGGAAGTGAAGAGGGATGAGAAGAATAAAGTAAGAATAGGAAGAAGAAAGAAGAAAAGAAATAAGAAGGGAAGAAAAGAATTAGATATAAGGAAGAAAAGATAAGATATTTGGCTGCTCTGGATAAGTTGTGCGGCGCAAGCGACGCGGACGCGTGGGGGACGCGGTCGCGCGTCTTGCGCTTAAATTAATCGACGCGGTCGCGTCGGTCACGCGGACGCGTGACGCATTTTGTGCTACTGGCGCGAGGGCAACCTCGCGTTCGCACAACTCTCTGTTCAAAATTCATTATTGCCAAATTTCAGGGTGACGCGGTCGCGTGGTCGATGCGATCACGTGAGTGGCCATTATAGGGATCTGACGCAGACGCGTCAGCCATGCGTCCGCGTGGTAAGGCTTGTGCTTCTAGCACTAGTCCAGCCATGATCTAACTTAACTTTCGGCCATACACCCTTTTTACGTCGATTTACAGGGCACGCATTCGCGTGGGTGACACGGACGTGTGGGAGGCATTTTCCCACATGACCCGGACGCGTCAGCGACGCGGTCGCGTGGGTCAAATTTGTGCCAAAGGCACGCCTCCAGCCACGCTCTTGATGCCAAGGCATCTTAGGCTAGTTTCACTAGCATTTTTCTATTAGTTTTAGTTGTTTTATGCATTTTCTTGAGCTTAAAGTAACCAAGAATGGTTAAATGAACAACAAAGTAATGAATCATCCAAACAGTGTAATTTTGATGCAAATTCCATGAGTTTTTAGTTATATTACTTGAATGCTATGAATGGAAGATTTCTCATGAAATTTTGCAAGACTTTGATGCAATTGTGTGGATGATTTCAGGGAAGAAGAGGCTAGGCAAGGAAGCAACAAAATCAATAAAGGAAGCTTGAAGATCACATGTGGAGTTTAAGTTCCAGTTTAAGCTTAAACTGGAACTTAAACTCCACATGTGATCTTCAAGCTTCCTTTATTGATTTTGTTGCTTCCTTGCCTAGCCTCTTCTTCCCTGAAATCATCCACACAATTACATCAAAGTCTTGCAAAATTTCATGAGAATTCTTCCATTCATAGCATTCAAGTAATATAACTAAAAACTCATGGAATTTGCATCAAAATTACACTGTTTAGATGATTCATTACTTTGTTGTTCATTTTTAACCATTCTTGGTTACTTTAAGCTCAAGAAAATGCATAAAACAACTGAAACTAACAGAAAAATGCTAGTGAAACTAGCCTAAGATGCCTTGGCATCATCTGGCCCTGTCATCGATAACTACATCCCTGAGTCTCCTCTAGTGGATTTGGACGTGTTGATAGAGTCTCTTTCTATTCACTCCTCTGACCCTTTCACCATAGAGCCTTTCGGGACTTCAGCCGCAGCTTCTAGTTAGCTTTTAGCAGTTGAGCAGATTTTTCCTAGTGGTACAGCTTTCGCAGGCAACAGTAGTGATGGTAGTCCCAAGAGTACATCAGCGGTGATCATTATTCAAGTTTGCTCAATGAATGTTATAGAATTGGATCACAGCCTCATCAGGATTATGGACCATAAACCCAAAGCAAAAGGAAATCGAGGAAAGGCCTCAAAGCCCAAGAAACACAACAGAAGCTCAATTTAGAAAGTGTATAAATAGGATAGAATTGAAGTTAGTTA
>NC_029775.3:43711903-43712377 GCF_000817695.3 Arachis duranensis | reverse complement strand
GAATTCGGAGCTATGATCACTAAACCCCTTTCATTGGGTTAGGGAGCTCTATTGTAATTCAATGAATCAATAATAGTTTTATCCTCTTCTTCAATCTTTTCTCTTGAATTTTGTTAGAAAGCTTCTTGATCTAATTCCATTGGGTAGTTGTCTTGGGAAAGAAACTATCCATAATTGGAATCCTTTGGAACCTTGGGAAAGGAACGGAGGATTCATGCTAGAGAAGCTTTCTCACAGTGAATTGGATTGGGGTTTGGATGGATATTGTGACATGTAATCCTACCAAATTATGGTCCATGAAACTGTGTGGTATAATCAGTGATCGAGCATCATCTCTTCTTATGAACATTTAAACCAAGGGATTGGGAATTTGTTTGTTTTTAGAGAGAATTGGTGAGCCAAGGAATTGGGATCCAATCATATAAGATTGCCAAGCAAAATTCAATGAATGCATTGGTTGAGGAAGAGATAAAA
>NC_029775.3:43709475-43710793 GCF_000817695.3 Arachis duranensis | reverse complement strand
GATCTGAGGTTCAGACTTTTAGACAACAGGATGGTGAGACGCTCTACGAGGCATGGGAGAGGTTCAAAGAGTTGACAAGGAAATGCCCACCAAACATGTTCCCTGACTGGGTGCAATTGCATATTTTCTATGATGGACTTTCTTATGAATCAAGGAAGGCTGTAGACCATTCATCAGGAGGTTCATTGAACAGGAAAAAGACTGTGGAAGAAGCCATTGAAGTGATTGAGACAGTGGCTGAGAATGAGTACTACTATGCTTCAGAGAGACACAACACTAAGGGAGTCATGGAGCTGAACCATGTTGATACAATTCTAGCCCAAAACAAGGTGTTTGCCAAGCAACTAGCAGAGCTTACCAGGAAGTTAGACACAAAGCAAGTGGCTGCAATACACACACAAGATCAAGAAGAGGTAAGCATTGAAGGAGGTGATTGGGAAGAGGCCAACTATGTGGGAAACCAACAAAGGCAATCATATGATCCACATTCCAACACTTACAACCCAGGATGGAAAAACCACCCAAACTTTGGGTGGGGAAACCAGCAAAGCCAACCACAAAACCACAAACCTTATAACCACAACCAACATAACAATTCCACATATCAAAACTCCAACCAAAGATCATACCAAACCACACAAAACACTTACTCCCAACCACCATATCATGGCCAAAATAATCAACCTGCCCAACCTAATCCAAACCAACAATTTCAAGATCAATTAAACAGGATAGAAGGAAGGCTTGCAACCATGAGTCAAGACATAACTGAATTGAAAAGCTTTAAGGAAGATGTGAGATCGACCTTAAGGAGTCATGGTGAAAAACTCAAGTGGATGGAGGCTCGAGTAGGAGAACTATCTCAACAGGCCCCCAAGTCAACTGCAGTGTTCCCTAGTGACACAGAAAAGAATCCTAAAGGGGAACAAAAGGAAATGAGATGGGAAGAATGCAAGGCTATCACCATATTGAAGGAAGTCTCAGAAGAAGAAGGAATCAGACCCTCAGAAAAGGAGTCAGAAATCTTGAAAGAAGGTGTGGAAGGAGCTAAGCAGGAAAGTGAAACTGAGCAAGCCAAGGAAATGCAAAAGGAAGGCATGCTGGAAACTTACCAACCAAGAGCACCATTTCCTCAGAGGTTAGAAGGAGGTGAAAAAGGGAAAACATATTCAAGGTTCTTAGAGACATTTAAGTCTCTCCATATCAACATTCCCTTTCTTGAGATCCTCCAGCAGATGCCTACACATATCAAGTATTTGAAGGAATTGCTGAGCAAGAAAAGAGTTTTGAAGGGAGGACAAACTGTAATAATGAACAA
>NC_029775.3:43701727-43704988 GCF_000817695.3 Arachis duranensis | reverse complement strand
ATTCAATGAATGCATTGGTTGAGGAAGAGATGAAAATGTTTTGATTCGGAGATTTCAATATCTCCTGACCCCAATGAACCTCTCTCTCTGATCTATCCCTTTCTATTTACATTCTGCAATTTCAATTCATGCAATCACCCCCGTCCCTTTTTAATTTCAGCAATTTAGCTTCTTGCTATTTAATTCATGCAAATTTTACATTCCGCTCATCTAAATCTTGATTCCGCTCAACTAGAACATACTTTTAATTCGAATTGCTCATTCAACCAATCCTTGTGGGATTCGACCTCACTCTATTGTGAGTTTTTACTTGACGATAACCGGTGCACTTGCCAGAAGGAATTTTTGCCGATTGTGCAATTTCCTAAATCGTAGCATATCAAGTTTATGCTAGTATCAGCTCTCGCATGACTTTCTGCTCACTTTTCATTTCTCCCTAAAGCACCTGCGACGCGGACGCGTCAGCGATGCTGTCGCGTCGCGTGCAAATTTTTTTTTATAATGTAGTATGCAGAATGCAATGCTTAATATGAATGCTATGCAAGTATGCATGATTCCAAGTTCAATCAAGACTCAAAAACAAACAAAACAGACTAGAATTAAAACTGAAAAGGGAACGATCATACCATGGTGGGTTGTCTCCCACCTAGCACTTTTAGTTAAAGTCCTTAAGTTGGACATTTGGCGAGCTCCTTGTTATAGCGGCTTGTACTTGAACTCATCCTGAAACTTCCACCAATGCTTGGTCTTCCAATAAGCTCTATCCATACTAAGTAAATTCCTCAAGCTTTGATGGAGTTCTTTACAAGCTTTGAGCTCCCAAAATTGATCCTCATATATTCCCGGATCCCAAATCTTATTTCTACACCCGTCTTCAAGTTGATCATCATTGTTCCACCCGGGTGGCTCAGCTTTAGAATTCTTACTGAAGCATCCAAACAATTTCCTAGACCCATTCAATTGAGCTTTATACAAACCTTTGCGTTTAAACTTAAAGCTTCCAACCATAATGAACCTTGCAGGACAATTCTTACCACTGACCATCTTCCTCTTACTCTTAATGCCATAAAGAGTTATAAGTTGACCATCCGTCTCCAGTAGCCCATATTCAAGTAGAATTAGAAAGCTAAGGGATATGAATTTTACCCACTTGAATGTTGTGAAGGATGATGCCAACGTAGGGGGAGGAGTTTCTAATGAACTTGCAAGCTCCACTCCTTTGTGCTCTTCTCTGACAACTTCCACCTCTTTGTAAGCTTCTTCAATTTCAACCTCTTTCTCTTGGTGGCTTTCTTCCAATTCAATCTCTTATTCATTGTTTACCAAGGGCATGGGAGGTTGTGCTTCTTCTTCTTTAAACTCCATATCAAGTCCAATGGAAGATGATTGAAATGTAGATAAGAATTCATCAATGATTGAATCCATCTCTTGATCATCCCCTTCAAAGTCTTCAACCATGAGATGCCTTGGAGGTTGTACACCCTCCTCAACATCAGTTTCAAATGTCCTTGAAGGAGGCTCTATAACTTGACTTTCCCATGGAGGTTCAGCATCTCCTAAGTTTTCAATTACTGCCTCCTCTTTTTCTTTAATAATTCTAGCTTCCTCCACTTGTTCCAATACCAAATCGTGCTGCTCACTATCCACCGGAGTGCCTAACTTCTCCTTCATGCTACGTTCTTCAGTAGATTTTCCACATGAAGCCATGGGGGTTCCTTGAATGTCCGAACATCGGAAAGGTAATCGATTTATTGCTTGATCCAGGAGTTTAAGTATGAAATCGTATTCATCCTTGATGATTTCCTGTTCAACTATTTCTTCACCTTCGAGTACAAAATCCTCCTTGTTGTCTTCTGTCACTGGTTCTTCAATCGTGCTGTCAACTTCAAGGGTCTCTACTACCATCACCTTTAGTGCCTCCTCTAGCTCCTTATGAAGTATGGATTAGCAAAGATGATCCTCTCTCTCTTGTTCCATGTTAATAGTATCAGTGGGATCATGTTGCTCTTGGATTGAGGGATGTTGGTGCTCTTCCATGGATTATGGTGATGGGATGGGTGGATCATTATGTGGTTGAGATGGAAGTGTATTGGAGCTTGAGGGTTGAATATTGGGGGTATTTGGAGGTCCGATTTGGGCGGTGAGAGCTTGTATAGCAGAGTTTAGATCGGCAAATGCTTTCTCCATGGAGGTTTAGGGTGGATAGGAGGGTTCATTTGTTGGAAGAAAAGGTTCATAACACGGAGGTGGTTCCTCTTGATAAGTGTTCCGAGGGTTACCTGAAACTGTAGGTCGATCTCGGATGAGATCTTCTGTACTGGTCGGAGCTGTTGTGTCCAACTTGTTGATGGTGGCTGGAGCCGCCGTGTCCGACTTGTTGGACTTGGTGGTGGTGCTGATCCTTCATCCCCGGAGGGTGGGGGGTACCTGCAAGGGACTCCGATGCTTAAGTTAGCAAGGGTATTAAGCAGGTATTGAGTAGAATCAGAGTATGAGTTATACCTGGGTGTTCCAGTGTATTTATAATGGTGAGATGTGGCCTCCTGTTGATAAGATAAGTTAGTTATCTTATCTTATCTTTATCTTATCTTTAAGTGAGGTCATCTTATCTTCAAGGGAACCGCCTTTATCTTTCTGGGCTTTGGCTGCCTTTAGATTGGGCCGTGTTCCTTCGTTTTGGGCCTGCTTTGGGCTCCTTTAGCGATTTGGCCGAGCTCTTTGAGAAGAGGTCGGATAGTCTGACCTGAATAGGTCAGTCGGCTTGTCGCTAAACATCCCAGGTCAGACAGCTTGACCTAGGGTATGAACAGCGCCGTTGCCGAGGAGTTGCAATGGTGTTGTGTTATTGGTTATTGTATATATGTGAATATTGTGAATATATTGCCTTTTGCTTTATTTGCTAGTTTTAGAATTTTGTTTCTCTTGATTTCTATTAGCTTTTGAATTTTATTTTCTCTTTTCATTATGAATTCTCACTTTGGCTATGAGTGTAGTTACAACTATGTTGTAGGTAATGAGAGCTTCAATGAGAATGTGTATCAAGGATGGGATAACCAAAGGTGGGAGGAGCCATATGCATATGATCAATCCTCATGGCAACAACCCCCACCAATGCACTATGAAGAAGAGCCATTCTATGATGCATATCAATCCAATGGCTATGGTGAATCACCTTGTGACTTTCAAGAACCACCACCATATGCCTATGAACCATATCCTCAACATAACTCTCAACCATACTCACAAGCCTCTTTTCACCAA
>NC_029775.3:43686021-43697994 GCF_000817695.3 Arachis duranensis | reverse complement strand
AAATTCTGGCCAATCCTGAAACGAAAGTGGGAAGGAACATGGTTCAGGAGTTCTATGCTAATCTATGGCAGACAGACAAGCAAAGAATAATTGGAGCTGCTCTCTATGGCCATCGGACCTTAGTCAGAGGAAAGATTGTTCATACCCATCCTGACAAAATCAGGGATATCTTTAAGCTCCCTCAACTGAAAGATGACCCAGACTCCTTTAATAGGAGAATGATGAGGGTCAATAAAGGGTTGGACAAGGTTTTGGAGGATATATGCATTCCTGGAGCCAAGTGGACTACCAGTACAACTGGCATCCCAGTTCAACTCAAAAGAGAAGATCTAAAACCAGTAGCCAGAGGCTGGCTGGATTTTATTAGTCGTTCCATATTGCCCACCAGCAACCATTCTGAAGTTGCCATCAAAAGAGCTGTCATGATTCACTGCATCATGTTGGGAAAAGAAGTGGAAGTCCATCAGCTGATCTCATGTGAGCTATATAAAATAGCAAACAGGAATTCTAAGGACGCCAGATTGGCTTATCCAAGCCTAATTTCTATGCTTTGCAAAGATGCTGGAGTAAAGATGGGAATAACTGAATATATCCTAATTGAAAAGCCCATTACTGGAACATCAATGGTCAGGCAATAGCAACAAGAGGATTCTGCCAGAAGGAGAGCACAAGAAGCCCTCCCAGAACTGCCCCAATTCGAATATTGGGAACAGCTTGAGACTTCTATTTCCAGATTGCAAGAAGCTATGGATCAAATAAAGGAAGAACAGAATAATCAAGGTAGCATGATTTGCAAACTGCTCAAGGAACAGGAGGAGCAAGGGCGTGATCTAAGGGAGCTGAAGCGCCAAAAATTAATCCTTGAACAGCACCCCACAGATTAGAGGAACATCTACTCTTCAAAACAACAGGTTGCTGAGCTCCAATTTTTCTGCTTTAGCTTAGTGATAGTATTTGTTCCGAGGGTTACCTAAAACTGTAGGTCGATCTCGGATGAGATCTTCTGTACTGGTCGGAGCTGTTGTGTCCGACTTGTTGATGGTGGCTGGAGCCGCCGTGTCCGACTTGTTGGACTTGGTGGTGGTGCTGATCCTTCGTCCCCGGAGGGTGGGGGGTACCTGCAAGGGACTCCGATGCTTAAGTTAGCAAGGGTATTAAGCAGGTATTGAGTAGAATCAGAGTATGAGTTATACCTGGGTGTTCCAGTGTATTTATAATGGTGAGATGTGGCCTCCTGTGGATAAGATAAGTTAGTTATCTTATCTTATCTTTATCTTATCTTTAAGTGAGGTCATCTTATCTTCAAGGGAACCGCCTTTATCTTTCTGGGCTTTGGCTGCCTTTAGATTGGGCCGTGTTCCTTCGTTTTGGGCCTGCTTTGGGCTCCTTTTGGCGAGTTGGCCGAGCTCTTTGAGAAGAGGTCGGGCATTTGGCCGAGCCCTTTGAGAAGAGGTCGGATAGTCTGACCTGAAGAGGTCGGTCGGCTTGTCGCTAAACATCCCGGGTCGGGCAGCTTGACCCAGGGTATGAACAATAAGGATATGGATATGGTGTATATTGAGGTGGTGGTTCTGGGTATGGTTCATATGGTGGTTGGTGTGGTGAATAAGGATTGGGGTCATATGGAGGTGAATGGTGGAAAGGAGCTTGTGAGTGTGGTGGTTCAAAGCTATGTTGAGGAGGTGGTTCACTGGCGTATGATGGGGCTTGTTAGTAACTACAAGGGGGTCCACCATATCTATCATATTTGTATGTATTATAGAATGGTCTTCGTCCATGATATCTTGGAAGGTGTTGTTGCCTAAAGGGTTTATCAGATCCTCTTGGCTCTATCCATCTTTGATTGCTTTGACCTTGATGCATATTCCTGTTATAGCTTCCTCTTCCTGCAACATAGTTTTAACCAGACTCATAGCCAAAGGGGTGAGAGTTCATGGTAGTAATAGAAAATAAAAACAAAAATTTAATAAAAAGAAAATGTTTTGAAGTATAGAATTTTTTTAAAAAAATATTTACAATAACCAATAATAAGGCACACGTTTGCAATTCCCCGGCAACGGCGCCATTTTGAAGAACTGAAGATTGACGGTTTAGAAGTTATAGTAAACTCTCGTTGTAAGTATAGTTACTAAACTAAGCAATCAACCTTTCTTACAAACGTTTTGGTTGTCACAATTAACAAACCCCTAAATAAATTGATAACCGAAATATTCAAACCTCGGGTCGTCTTCTCAAGGAATTGCAGGGAGGTATTCTTATTATTGGTTATGAGTTTTGTAAATTGGGGGTTTTAAAAGTAGGAAAGAAGTATGTCAAATGACAAGTAAAATAAATAAGTAACTATAAAATAATCTTGGCAAGATATGAGAAATTAGAAGTCCTATCCTAGTTATCCTTATCAATTGTGATGAGAATTGGATTTTTCTCCCACTATGTTAACCTCTAACTATGAAGGTAAGTTAAGTGGATGAAAAAATTCCAATTTTCAGTCAACAATGAGTTTGACAACTTAAGAGTTACCAATTAGTCAACCAAAGCCAAGAATGTAGAAAGCTAAATTAAAATCATATATCTGAAAACATCTCAATAATGTGTATTAAATAAGAAAATCAATCCTAACATGAAAAGTTCATAAGCCAATTGGGCAACACAAATCAGATACAAATAAAAGCTTTAGAGTAAACAAAAATAGAAAAGAAACATAAATTATTGAACCTGGTATGAAGAAAAAATTCTAATCCTAATAGAAATCCTAATCCTAAATCCTAAGAGAGAGGAGAGAACCTCTCTCTCTAAAAACTACATCTAAAATTATGAAAATTGTGTTATGAATGAATTATGAAAAGCATGTTGAGTCTTTGCATGTTTCCTGACTTTAATCTGTGTTTCTGGGCCGAAAATTGGGTTGAAATGTGGCCCAGAATCTCTGCCAGCGACTTTTGTAATTCTGCAGATCGCGCACGTCACGCGTCCATGTCGTCTACGCGATCGCGTCACTCAGCGTTTTTTGTATCACGCGTGCGCGTCGTCCACGCATTCGCATCGTTTGTGCAGCTTCCAATCCGCGCGGTCGCGTCAGGCACGCGAACGCGTCACTCTGATTTCTTCCATTTTGCGCGGTCGCATGAGCCATGTGACCGCGTGACTTCTCGCTGGTCATCTCCTCAATTCCTTGTGTTTCTTCCATTTTTGCACGCTTCCTCTTTATTCTCTAAGCCATTCCTGGCCTATGAAGCCTGAAACACTTAACACACAGATCAAGACATCGAATGGTAATAGGAGAGGATTAAGATTAGCTAAATTAAGACCAAAGAAACATGTTTTCAATCATAGAACTAAACTAGGAAAGAATTGTAAAATCATGCAAATCCTATGAATAAGTGGGTGAAATGCTTGATAAAACCACTCAATTAAATACAATATAAACCATAAAATAGTGGTTTATCAGTTGCGCCGTTCATATCGGTCCATCTTTATATGGAGAGCTACAAGTAGTTGGTGGGATGGTGGTTGTGGTGCGGATGAAGTGTTAGGGTTGGCCGTGGGGGTAGCTATGTCAAGGCCTGGGGTGTCCGTAGGAGGCTTGAGATATTTTCCGGTTAGGTCGACGTCATCTTCTGCCGGAATCAATACCAGCAGCAGCAACTAACTCCGTCACCAGGGCAGAAAACGTAGGTTACCCTTGGCATGGAAACGACCCATGGCTTGTCGGATGAGGACAGGGAGATTGACCGGCCGCTCAGTAAGTATGAACCAAACTAGTAGGGCAAGGTCCACGGTGATCAATGACTCATGAGTGCTTGGAAACACGTAGTGAGATAAAATCTGGGCCCATGCTCGAGCCTCTACAGTGAGATAACACGCATCAATGCTCTTAGGCTGGAATCTAAGGTTCCCTCGGGTCTAAAATGACTCCGGTCTGGCAATAACCCAGCGGATAGCATCCGAATCAAAATCAAAACTAAAGTCATCACGCTGGAATAGGACCTCTTGGTAACTGTCTACCTCATCCGCCACTGGTAAGACATTAAGTACCCATTGAATAGCTCCCTCCGAGACTGGGACTTGCTTCTAGTGCACAAAAACAGTGTGAAGAGAAGGAGAGTGGTAATTGGAGTAGAACTCCACCACCCAAAAGAGGTTGGCTTCTTGTGGTCTCCGCATCAGAAATCCCCATTGCCGCCACTCAAGGCGGGGTAGGATACACTGAACAAGATGCTCCGGAGGAACGAGGACATGTTCAGAATGATAACTTCTTTCAATAATAGCGAGGGGCATGAGCTCACAATAGCGATTGGAAAACCTAGTGGGATCCCTTGAAAGATTGTCCTTCTCTAGCTCATCAATATCAATGATTCCCTTCTTCCTTTAGGGAGGGGCTTGACTTTTGGTGCGGGAAGCACCTTCGTAGTTGTCCTTCGAGGTGCCTTCTTGGTAGGCAGTTTGTTCGGAGCTCTTCCTTTCTTCTTTTTGATGGCAATCTTGAAAAGGAAATGAAAAGAGAAACATTAAACTCGAAGAAGAAACAAAGCCATAAAACATGCTAGTGAGACGTAATGCCATAGAACATTAGAGAGTCTTGAAGACATGACAGCTGCAACAGGTGAGCAAGACAACAATGCAAATTTGGGCAAGTTACTAGTAAGAGATGCAAGAGCGAGAAAGGCATGCAAGTAAGGCATGAGAAGAATAAGCTCAAGTATCAGTGGCAACACAAAGTACCGTATGCAAGAAGGATATTAAACACAAGAAAATCAATCACCTAATCAAACTAAAGACAATAAAGCATGCAAGAGGAACTAAAGTAGAGTTAGAGAGGGTGGAAACAAAATTCTTACAATATGACATAAGGAAACAAGTCATGGGCATGAGCATGTGAATGGTAAAGATGAGTTGCAATAAGCTCAATGCACAATAAGAAATCAAGTGTAGCGGGGGAAAGCACAAAATTGAAAGCATAGTGTCCAAACGAACTAAAAGTCTCACAGGTGCTTTTCAACAAACGCTTGGTGTGCAATACGCAAACACTAAGCACATTGAACAAATGCAAAGATTTAACATCCAAAATACAACATCAAACATCAAAGCGTCACCACATAATCATAAAGAAGTCAAAACAAAGCAAGATAACCCATCAATGCAAGAAATAAGTCCAACTTCAACACCCATGGAAAATAGAAAAAGAAAGCAAGCAAAAAGCAAAATTGAAATAAATAAAAAGCAAGTAAGAATGGAAAAGAGTAATGAAATGCAACTAATAAGAGAGAAAAAATGGGAACAAAAGCAAAGAAAAGAAGGTGGGGGTAGAAAACCTTGAGTAGGGGAAGAATGTGAGGTGAAGTGCAAGTGGGAAGGGGAGAAGAAAGATTGGAGAAGGAGAGGAAAGAGAAAGTGGGACCGTCATAGGTGGTGGTCACCGGTGGAGGATGCCGCCGGTGGGAGTGGCGGAGAAACGGTGGAAAGAGGGAGTGAGGAAGAAATGAAGAGGGAATGGAAGAAGAAGAATGAAGAAAGAAATGAAAACAGGGCGCGCTGTGTTATCAGCTGTGTCGTGAAAGTGACGCGTGCGCACAATCCACGCGTACGCGTGGATGAGTAGGAGGAGCAAGAACGCGCAAGCGTCACCCACGCGTACGCATGGGCAGCATAGAGGTAAAGGACGTGGTCGTTTCCTGAGACGCACACGCGTGGAAGCTGTTGTGCGTGCGGCACGAAGGTAGTATGAAACTCGCACAACTCTCGGATGCATGTACCAAGAGTTGGCTATAGGACAATCAACGCGTACGCGTCAACTGACGCGTACGCGTGGGTGGTCAGAATGAAGAAAAACGCGTAAGCGTGCTCCACGCGCAAGTTGTGCTCCCAGCACAGGTTTCGCACAGTGTTCGCATAAATCTCGGGTTCCAAGTACTACAAGTTGCAATTGCGCAATCGACACGTACGCATCACCCACGCTTACGAGTGGATTTGTGAAACAGCAAGAGACGCGTACGCGTCAATTGACGAGCACACGTGATAGGAGTCTTGCGTGTGGCACAATGTTGGCATAAATTTTGCATAACTCTCGGGTTTTTAGCCCAAGGGTGCAGAAATACCATTGACGCGGACGATTCTAGCACACTTGCTCGTGGATACCCTTTTTTCTTTGTTTTTTTTCATATTGATGCCAGGGCATCTTGGCTAGTTTCAATGACCTTTTCTTTACTATTTTAGGGTAGTTTCATGCATTTTCTTCGTAAATAAGCAAGTTTTGGATGAAAATACACTTAAATATTGATTCAAGCAAACATTGTGAACTTTACAAGATTTCATGAGAATTAGGCAGGAATTGAATGATATAATTGATGATGCATAATCTCATGACTTGTAATAGAGCATTGATGCACTTTAATTGCTTGATTTTAGGACAAAGGAAGCAAGAAGGAGCCACGTTAGCAGCCACGTTAATCTAATTAACGTGACCACTAACGTGGAATGGGGACAAGCTTGTAGCGTTAATGGAAAAAGTGATCGCCAATAATGCCTTTGAAGCCATCATAGCCCACGTTAGTTGCCAAGTTAACTATATTAACGTGGTAGCTAACGTAGAGGAGGAATAGGAGCTCCAACATTAGTGGTAAAAGTGAATGCCACTAACGTTCCAAAAAGGCACAATTAAGCCACGTTAAGAGTCACGTTAATCTAATTAACGTGAACTCTAACGTGGGAGGAGGAAGCAATCGCCAACATTAGTGACACTCACCTTTGTCACTAACGTTGGATTAAGCCAAGAGTGCCCACGTTAGTTGTCACGTTAAGACCACTAACGTGAAGAGTAACGTGGAGCTAAGCATCATAAGCCAATGTTAGTGACACTCACCTTAGTCACTACACGTTAATCCAATTAACGTGAACTCTAACATGGGAAGGAGGGGCGTTTGGAGCATTAGTGACAAAGGTAAGTGTCACTAATGCTCTTGAAGCTTAGGCATGCCCACGTTAAGGGTCACGTTAGTTATACTAACATGAACTCTAACGTAGGGAAATGGGGCAAAAAGCAATGTTATTGGAAAAGGTGAGTGCTAATAACGTTTGCGAAGGACAAAGAGGCAATGTTAGTGGTCACGTTAGTGCCACTAATGTTGAAGTTAACATAGATCATTTTGGGTTGGAACGTTAATGAAAAAGGTGATCGTCACTAACGTTCTCGGACCCACATTTTCACTTAACATTAACACCACTAACGTCCTAACTAACGTCCATGCCTAACTCACACTTTTCTGCAAGCAAAGCTGAGCCCACTGAAGATTGTAACTGCTTTAACTCAAGATCAAAGGCCCATATCCAAGACTTGAAGAACTAACTAGAAGATCAAGAAGAGTAGTATATATAGGAGTAGTTTTGAACTAGAAGGGAGCTTGGCATTTTTGGAGAACTACACTCTGTATATTTACTTTTCTGCATTTTCTAGTTTTGTTAAGAATGTACTATTTTTCTACCATTTTCCATTTTTCAGAGCTATGAACAACTAAACCCCTATTCATTAAGTTAGGGAGCTCTGTTGTAATTTGATGGATCAATTATAGTTTTCATTCTTCTTCCTCTTTCTTTTCTCTTGATTTACTTGAAAGCTTTCAATCTTAATTCAATTGGTTAGTTGTCTTGGAAAAGAAACTCTCCATAATTAGATCTCCTCTGATCATTGGAAAAGGGATGAGGAGATCATGCTAGAAATTCTTTCTCATGTTGGACCAAATTGGGGTTTGGACGGATATAGTGACATGTAATCCTCCCAGCACTTTGATTTGGAAATACATGTGGTATAATCAGTGACCATACTTCATCTCTTCCCATGAGCAATTAAATCAAGGAATTGGGCAATTGTTCAAGCTTAGAGAGATTGGGTTGCCAAGAAATTGAGATCTAATCACCTAAGATTGCCAAGGAGATCAATGAATGCATTGATTAAGGAAGAGATGCGAATGAACTTGATCTGGAGAATGCAACATCTCCTAAGCCCAATGAATCCCCCATTTCTGATCTTACCCATTCTCTTTACATTCTGCCATTTATCTTCATGCTTAATTCCCCAAATCCCCATTTAAGATTCTGCACTTTACTTTCTGCACTTTACTTTCCCGCCATTTAATTTTCTGCAACTCTCAACCAAATTTCTGTTTAGCTCAACTAGCACATCTTTCCAACTAAAGTTGCTTGACCAATCAATCCCTGTGGGATTCGACCTCACTCTATTGTGAGTTTTTACTTGACGATAATTCGGTATACTTACCGAAGGGAAATTTGTTGAGAGACAAGTTTTCATGCATCAAGTTTATGGCACCATTCTCAGGGATTGATTTTGTATCGACAATGATTAAGTTGGAATTTCACTAGATTGAGCATTTTCTTTTGATTGTTTATTTTACCTAGTCATTTACCTTTAGTTTCAATTATTTTCTTCCTCATCCCTCTCCCCTCTTTGTTTTCTTTTTCTTTGTTATTATTTATGATTCTACTCACTAACCCACTAAGTGTTTGATAATTTGCACCACTCACACTAACATCCACTCTAACAAGAATAATCTCTTCATTTTATTTCTTGCTGTGTGCTCTGTTTGTTGTATGACAGGGAGAAGAAGCGGAGCTTCAACTTCCTTTGATTCCGAACCAGAGGGACCTTCCTTAGATTAAGGAGGGAAGCAAGAGGAAAAAGAGTTGTTGGTGATGAGGAAGAGGAAGAGTACTTTGAAACAAACATGGAGGAGAACTTGGAAAACAACCATGAAGAAGAAGCTTACAACCATGCCAGAGAAGGCCATGTGAATCATGTTGGGAAAGAAAGAAGAGTTCTAGGCTCTTACATCAATCCAAACCTAGGAAATTGTGGAAGTAGCATCCAAAAGCCAACCATACATGCCAATAACTTTGAATTAAAACCCCAGCTCATCACCCTTGTTCAGAACAATTGCTAATTTAGAGGAAGTGCCCAAGAAGACCCCAATCAACATCTAACCACCTTCCTAAGAATATGTGACACTGTGAAGTCTAATGGTGTTCATCCGGATATCTATAGACTACTTTTGTTCCCTTTTTCACTCAGGGACAAAGCATCTAAATGGCTGGAATCTTTTTCAAAGGAGAGTTTGACAAATTGGGAAGATGTGGTGAACAAATTTTTGGCAAGATTCTACCCTCCTCAAAGAATCATCAGATTGAGAGCTGAGGTACAAACCTTCAGGTAACAAGATGGTGAAACTCTCTCTGAGGCATGGGAGAGGTTTAAGGACTTAACAAGAAGGTTCCCACCAGACATGTTCAATGAATGGGTTCAACTGCACATTTTCTATGAAGGTCTTTCTTACGAATCAAAGAAAGCCGTGGACCATTCATCTGGGGGATCTCTAAACAAGAAGAAAACCATTGAAGAAGCTATAGATGTCATTGAGACTGTTGCTGAGAATGACTACTTCTATGCTTCTGAAAGGAGCAACACTCGAGGAGTGATGGAGCTGAACCACATGGATGCACTGTTGGCTTAAAATAAGATGATCACTAAGCAGTTAGCTAATCTTACCAAGAAGGTGGAAGAGAACCAAGTTGCAGCAGTCATCACTTTATCACCAGCTCAAGAAGGAGTGGATGCAGGAGAAGAAGGTGACTGGGAACAAGCCAATTATGTTGAAAACTCACCCAGACAGACCCATGACCCATACTCCAAAACTTACAATTCTGGTTGGAAAAACCACCCTAATTTTGGGTGGGGAAACCAACAAGACCAAGGCCAAGACTAGAGACGCCATAACCACAATCCCAACAATAATGCGACTCGCCAACATCCCTCACAGAGATCCTATCAACACCCACCTAATCATCCTTCTCAACCACCTAACCTCAACCCACCATCACCAACTGAAGATAGACTTTCTAGAATTGAGACTCTACTTGAAGACATATGTAAAGAAGTTCAAGATAGTAAAACATCTCGGGAAGAAATGCGATCCAATATGCAGAATCAAGATGCTGCCATCAAGAAACTTGAAACACAAATTGGCTACTTATTCAAGCAAGCCCCTAGCCACAACATTCACAACAACATTAATTCAACTCCAAGGGAGGAATTTCAGGCAATCACCCTCAGAAATGGGAAGGAATTGAAGGAAACCTATAAGAAACCACAAGGGAAGAATGAAAAAGAAAAGGGCAAGAGAAAATTCAAGTTTCCACTCCCAAGTCACATTAAGAGGGAAAAGTGCTGAGGCCATACTTTCCAAAAGCCCCATACCCCCAGCAATTGAAGAAGAAGGGAGAGGACGACTAATTCTCAAGATTATTGGAAATCTTCAAGAAACTACAGATTAACATACCCTTTGCTGAAGCAATAGAGCAAATGTCGCTCTATGCCAAGTTCTTAAAGGAACTGATGACCAAGAATAGAAGTTGGAAGAACGATGAGACTGTGATACTCACTGAAGAATGCAGTGCCATCATCCAGCACAAATTGCCCCAGAAATTAAAGGATCATGGGAGTTTCCAAATTCCTTGCATCATAGGGGAAATCACAGTGAAAAAGGCTTTATGTGATCTGGGAGCTAGCATAAATCTGATGTCCTTAGAAATGATGAGGAAAATAAGGATTGAGGAAGCCAAACCAACAAGAATGGCCCTGCAACTAGCGGACTGATGAGCGGATAATTTATACGCTTTTTGGCATTGTTTTTAGTATGTTTTTAGTATGTTTTAGTTAGTTTTTATTATATTTTTATTAGTTTTTAGTTAAAATTCACTTTTTTGGACTTTACTATGATTTTGTGTGTTTTTCTGTGATTTCAGGTATTTTCTGGCTAAAATTGAGGGACCTGAGCAAAAATCTGATTCAGAGGCTGAAAAGGACTGCAGATGCTGTTGAATTCTGACCTCCCTGCACTCAAAGTGGATTTCCTAGAGCTACAAAAGCCCAATTGGCGCGCTCTTAACTGCGTTGGAAATTAGATATCCTGGCCTTTCCAGCAATGTATAATAGTCCATACTTTGCCCGAGATTTGATGGCCCAAACAGGCGTTCCAAGTCAGCTCAAGAATTCTGATGTAAAACGCCGGAACTGGCAAATGGGAGTTAAACGCCCAAACTGGCACAAAAGCTGGCGTTTAAATCCAAGAAAAGTCTCCACACGAAAATACTTCAATGCTCAGCCCAAGCACACACCAAGTGGGCCCGAAAGTGGATTTTTATGTCATTTACTCATTTCTGTAAACCATAGCTACTAGTTCTCTATAAGTAGGACCTTTTGCTATTGTATTTACATCTTTTGATCATGTTTTTATGATTGAACCCTCTTTGGGAGGCTGGCCTCTCGGCCATGCCTAGACCTTGTTCTTATGTATTTTCAACGGTGGAGTTTCTACACACCATAGATTAAGGTGTGGAGCTCTGCTGTACCTCGAGTATTAATGCAATTACTATTATTCTTCTATTCAATTCAGCTTATTCTTGTTCTAGGATATCACTTGTTCCTCAACTTGATGAATGTGATGATCCGTGACACTCATCATCATTCTCACCTATGAACGTGTGCCTGACAACCACCTCCAGTCTACCTTAGATTGAGTGGATATATCTTGGATTTCTTAACCAGAATCTTCGTGGTATAAGCTAGAATTGATGGCGGCATTCAAGAGAATCCGGAAGGTCTAAACCTTGTATGTGGTATTCTGAGTAGGATTCGACGATTGAATGACTGTGACGAGCTTCAATTTCGCGATTGTGGGGCGTTAGTGACAGACGCAAAAGAATCACTAGATTCTATTCCGACATGATCGAGAACCGATAGCTGAATAACCGTGTTGTGACAGAGCGCGTTGAATGATGCCAAGGCATCTTAGGCTAGTTTCACTAGCATTTTTTTCTGTTAGTTTTAGTTGTTTTATGCACTTTCTTGAGCTTAAAGTAACCAAGAATGGTTAAATGAATAACAAAGCAATGAACCATCCAAACAGT
>NC_029775.3:43682046-43685929 GCF_000817695.3 Arachis duranensis | reverse complement strand
GAGGGAGCATTCCCACGTTTAAGCTCCAGTTTAACCTTAAACTGGAGCTTAAACGTGTTCAACTATTTTTCTACTCCAGGGTTTGCTTTCTCATTTCCACGTTTAAGCTCCAGTTTAAGGTTAAACTGGAGCTTAAACGTGTTCGACATTTCACACTCCTGGGTTGCTTTCTTCATTCCCACGTTTAAGCTCCAGTTTAAGGTTAAACTAGAGCTTAAACGTGTTCGACATTTCACCCTCCAGGAAGCATTTCCACGTTTAAGCTCCAGTTTAACCTTAAACTGGAGCTTAAACGTGTTCGACCCAATTTCTCCTCCAGGGTTACTTTCTTCGTTTCCACGTTTAAGCTTCAGTTTAACCTTAAACTGAAGCTTAAACGTGGAAACGAAGAAAGTAACTTAAACTGAAGCTTAAACGTGTTCGACATTTCACACTCCGTGTTTGTTTTCTTCCATTTCCACGTTTAAGCTTCAGTTTAACCTTAAACTGAAGCTTAAACTGCAACTTAAACGCCACTTTTTGAAAGGGTTTTTGGGCCAAAGATATTGTAGTTTAAGTTAGTATTTGAGCACAAACATTGACTTAAACATACTCTGGTATGAAACCCAAGTGAATATCATGGTTTATGGGATTGGGCCTGAATCTTAGGCTAGTTTCACTAGCATTTTTCTATTAGTTTTAGTTGTTTTATGCACTTTCTTGAGCTTAAAGTAACCAAGAATGGTTAAATGAATAACAAAGTAATGAACCATCCAAAGAGTATGATTTTGATGCAAATTTCATGAGTTTTTAGTTATATTACTTGAATGCTATGCATGGAAGAATTCTCATGAAATTTTGCAAGACTTTGATGCAGTTGTTTGGATGATTTCAGGGAAGAAGAGGCTGGGCAAGGAAGCAACAAAATCAATAAAGGAAGCTTGAATATCACATGTGGAGTTTAAGTTCTAGTTTAAGCTTAAACTAGAACTTAAACTCCACATGTGATATTCAAGCTTCCTTTATTGATTTTGTTGCTTCCTTGCCCAGCCTCTTCTTCCCTGAAATCATCCAAACAACTGCATCAAAGTCTTGCAAAATTTCATGAGAATTCTTCCATGCATAGCATTCAAGTAATATAACTAAAAACTCATGGAATTTGCATCAAAATCATACTGTTTGGATGGTTCATTGCTTTGTTATTCATTTAACCATTCTTGGTTACTTTAAGCTCAAGAAAGTGCATAAAACAACTAAAACTAACAGAAAAATGCTAATGAAACTAGCCTAAGATGCCTTGGCATCATTGAACATTTTCACTGAGAGGACGAGACTGTAGCCATTGACAACGGTGATGCCCAACATACAGCTTGCCATGGAAAGGAGTAAGAAGGATTGGATGAAGACAATAGAAAAGCAGAGAGACGGAAGGGACAAAGCATCTCCATATGCTTATCTGAAATTCTCACCAATGAATTACATAAGTATCTCTATCTTTATTTTATGCTTTATTCATAAATCATCTATAACCATTTGAATTCGCCTAACTGAGATTTACAAGGTGACCATAGCTTGCTTCATACCAACAATCTCCGTGGGATCGACCCTTACTCGCATAAGGTTTATTACTTGGACGACCCAATGCACTTTCTGGTTAGTTGTGCGAAGTTGTGATAAAGGGTTAAGATTGCAATTGAGCGTACCATGTTGATGGCGCCATTGATGATCACAATTTCGTGCACCATGTTTTTAGCGCCGCTGCTGGGGATTGTTTGAGTTTGGACAACTGACGGCTCATCTTGTTGCTTAGATTAGGTATTTTTCTTCAAAGTTTTTAAGAATGAATTCTAGAGTTTCATGATGATCTGTTGATGTCTGGCTGGCTGTGAAGCCATGTCTAATCTTATTGGACCGAGGTTTCAACTTATCATCACAAGAGCTTGTTGATTTCTATCAATTTTGCTGTTGAGAGCAATGATCTGCTGAGGCTTGGCTAGCCATTGGCCATGTCTAGTGTTTTGGACCGGAGCTTTCTTTGAAAGCTTGGCTGGCTGTGAAGCCATGTCTAATTCCTGGACCGGAGCTTTAGACTAACGTTGCATGATTCTTGGAATTCTTATTAAAAATTTTGAATCTCTTTATTTTCTTTTCTATATAATTTTCGAAAAATCCAAAAAAAATTACAAAATCATAAAAACCAAAAATATTTCTTGTTTGATTCTAGTGTCTTATTTTAAGTTTGGTGTCAATTGCATGTTTCTGTTCTTCTTGCATTTATCATGTGTCTTCAGTGATCTTCAAGTTGTTCTTGATGATTTACTTGCTCTGATCTTTAAATTCTCTTGTTTTGTGTGTTTTGTTGTTTCTCATATGCATTCTTAATTTGTTAGTGTCAGTAGTATACAAACTTCTAAGTTTGGTGTCTTGCATGCATTGTGTATTTGATTTTAGTTGCATTTTGATTTTTCCTTATCATTAAAAATCCAAAAAATTTTTAATTTGTGTCTTTTCAAGTCAATAATATAGAGAATTGAAGATTCAGAATATTCAGCAGAGGAATTACACAGAAAAAGCTGGCCGTTCAAAATGCCAGTGAAGAAGGAAAAATGGCGTTTAAACGCCAGCCAGGGTACCTGGCTGGGCGTTTAACACCCAAAAGGGTAGCATTTTGGGCGTTAAACGCCAGAATGTACACCATTTTGGGCGTTTAACGCCAAGATGGCACAAGAGGGAAGATTTTGTTTTCAATTCAAATATTTTTCAAGTTTTCATAATTTTTCAAAATCAAATCTTTTTCAAATCATATCTTTTCAATCATATATTTTCAAAATCAATTTCTTTCCAATTTCAAAAATACTTGCTGACAATTAATGATTTGATTCAACATTTCAAGTATGTTGCCTTTTCTGTTGAGAAAGGTTTAATGTTTGAATCATATCTTTTCTTGTTAGCCAAGTCATTGATTTTAAAAATCAAATCTTTTTAAATTGTTTTTCAATCATATCTTCTCAATCATATCTTTTTAAAACTATATATTTTCAATAATATCTTTTTAATCACATCTTTTTCAAAATAAGTTTTCAATCATATCTTTTTAATTTCTAATTTCAAAATCTTTTTCAAAAATCACTTTATCTCTTTCCGAATCATATTTTTTGAAAATCATTCTTCAATTTTTCAAAATGTTTTTAAAATATTTTTAAATTTATTTTCGAAAATTTCTTCCCCTCTTCTCACATCCTTCTATTTATGGACTAACATGTACAATTCGAACTCTATCTTTCTAAGTTCGAATTCTTCTACCTCTTCCTTCTATTTTTCTTTTCCTCTGACACCTCAAGGAATCTCTATACTGTGACATAGAGGATTCCATATTTTCTTGTTCACTTCTCTTTCATATGAGTAGGAGCAAAGACAAAAGCATTCTTGTTGAGGCTGACCCTGAACCTGAAAGGACCTTGAAGCAAAAGCTAAGAGAAGCTAAAGCACAACTCTCTTAAGAGGACCTAACAGAAATCTTCAAAGAAGAAGACATGGCAGCTGAAAACAACAATAATGCCAACAATGCAAGGAAGGTGCTGGGTGACTTTACTGCACCTACTCCCGACATTTATGGGAGAAGCATCTCTATCCCTGCCATTGGAGCAAACAACTTTGAGCTTAAGCCTCAATTAGTTTCTCTAATGCAACATAATTGCAAGTTCCATGGACTTCCATTGGAAGATCCTCATCAGTTTTTAGCTGAATTCTTACAAATCTGTGACACTGTTAAGACCAATGGGGTTAACCCTGAGGTCTACAGACTTATGCTATTCCCTTTTGCTGTAAGAGACAGAGCTAGGATATGGTTGGACTCACAACCTAAAGAAAGACTGAACTCTTGGGAAAAGCTAGTCAATGCCTT
>NC_029775.3:43664659-43681079 GCF_000817695.3 Arachis duranensis | reverse complement strand
TAGGCACCATGACCTTCAAGAAGGCTCTGTATGACCTAGGGTCAAGCATAAGCCTCATGCATCTCTCTATAATGGAGAAGCTAGGGATTTTTGAGGTACAAGCTGCAAGAATCTCACTAGAGATGGCAGACAATTCAAGAAAACAAGCTTATGGACTTGTAGAGGATGTTCTGGTAAAAGTTGAAGATCATTACATCCCTGCTGATTTCATAGTCCTAGATACTGGGAAGTGCATGGATGAATCCATAATCCTTGGCAGACCCTTCCTAGCCACAGCAAAGGCTGTGATTGATGTTGATAGAGGAGAATTGATCATTCAAGTGAATGAAGAATCCTTTGTGTTTAAGGCTCAAGGATATCCCTCTGTAACCATCGAGAGGAAGCATGAAGAGCTTCTCTCAAAATAGAGTCAAACAGAGTCCCTACAGTCAAACTCTAAGTTTGGTGTTGGGAGGCCTTAACCAACTTCTAAGTTTGGTGTTGAACCCCCATATTCAAACTCTAAGTTTGGTGTTGGGAGGTTCCAACATTGCTCTGAGTGCCTGTGAGGCTCCATGAGAGCCCACTGTCAAGCTACTGACATTAAAGAAGCGCTTGTTGGGAGGCAGCCCAATGTTATATTTATCTATATTTCCTTTGTTATTTTATGTTTTTTGTAGGTTGATGATTATGGGAAGTCACAAAATCAATTGAAAAAGCAAAAATAGAAAGAAAAACAGCACACCCTGGAGGAAAACCTGCTAGCGTTTAAACACCAGTAAGGGCAGCAAATGGGCGTTTAACGCCCAGTCTGGCACCATTAACGCCCAGTCTGGCACCATTCTGGGCGTTTAACACCAGAAAGGGGCACCAGACTGGCGTTAAATGCCAGGAAAAGGGCAAGAAGCTGGCGTTAAATGCCAAAAATGGGCACCAGCCCGATTTTTAACGCTAGAATTGGCAGAGAGAGCATTTTTGCTCGCCACTTGGTGCAGGGATGAATTTTCCTTGACACCTCAGGATCTGTGGACCCCATAGGATCCCCACCTACCCCACCACTCTCTCTCCTCTTCACCCATTCACCAATCACCTCAACACCTCTTCCCCAAAAACCCATCACCTATCATATCCCACTATTTTCTTCACCACTCACATCCACCCTTCATAAAACCCCACCTACCTCACCATTCAAATTCAAACCACTTTCCCTCCCAAACCCACCCATAATGGCTGAACCATACAACCCCTCTCTCCGCCCCTATATAAACCCATCTTCACTCCTTCATTTTCACACAACCAAAACACTACTTCTGCCCCTTGGCCGAACCACAAAGCCACTTCCATCTCCTCTATTTCTTTTTCTTCTACTCTCTTCTTTCTTCTTTTGCTTGAGGACGAGCAAACCTTCTAAGTTTGGTGTGGTAAAAGCATTGCTTTTTATTTTTCCATAACCATTTATGGCATCTAAGGCTGGAGAAACCTCTAGAAAGAAGAAAGAGAAGGCAAAAGCTTCCACCTCCGAGTCATGGGAGATGGAGAGATTCATCTCAAGGGTGCATCAAGACCACTTCTATGAAGTTGTGGCCATGAAGAAGGTGATCCCCGAGGTCCCTTTTAAACTCAAAAAGAGTGAATATCCAGAGATCCGATGTGAGATCCGAAGAAGAGGTTGGGAAGTTCTTACCAACCCCATTCAACAAGTCAGAATCTTAATAGTTCAAGAGTTCTATGCTAATGCATGGATCACCAAGAACCATGATCAAAGTACGAACCCAGACCCAAAGAATTGGCTTATAATGGTTCGGGGGAAATGCTTGGATTTTAGTCCGAAAAATGTAAGGTTGGCATTCAACTTGCCCATGATGCAAGGAGATGAACACCCTTACACTAGAAGGGTCAACTTTGATCAAATGTTGGACCAAGTCCTCATAGACATTTGTGAAGAGGGTGCTCAATGGAAGAGAGATTCAAGAGGGAAGCCGGTTCAACTGAAAAGGCATGACCTCAAGCCCGTGGCTAGAGGATGGTTGGAGTTTATCCAACGCTTAATCATTCCCACTAGCAACTGGTCTGAAGTTACTATAGACCGGGCTATCATGATTCATAGCATCATGATTGAAGAAGAAGTAGAAGTTCATGAGGTTATATCCCAAGAACTTTATAAGGTGGCGGACAAGTCCTCTACCTTGGCAAGGTTAGCTTTCCCTCATCTCATTTGTCACCACTATTATTCAGTTAGAATTGACATAGAGGGAGACATCCTCATTGATGAAGACAAGCCCATCACTAAGAAGAGGATGGAGCAAACAAGAGATCCCACTCACCATGAAATCCCTGAGATACCTCAAGGGATGCACTTTCCTCCACAAAACTATTGGGAGCAAATCAGCACCTCCCTAGGAGAATTGAGTTCCAACATAGGACAACTAAGGGTGGAGCACCAAGAACATTCCATTTTCCTCCATGAAATTAGAGAAGATCAAAGAGTCATGAGAGAGGAGCAACAAAGGCAAGGAAGAGACATTGAGGAGCTCAAGCACTCCATAAGATCTTCAAGAGGAAGAACAAGCCGCCATCACTAAGGTAGACCCATTCTTTAATCTCCTTGTTCTTTATTTTCCTGTTTTTCAAATTTTTATGCCTATGTTTATCTATGTTTGTGTCTTATGATCATTAGTGTCTTAGTGTCTATGCCTTAAAGTTATGAATGTCCTATGAATCCATCATAAAAATGATTCTTGAAGCAAGAAAAAGCATTGAATTCAATAAAAAATAAAAAAGAAGAAAAAGAAAAAAAATAATAAAGTTGTGATCCAAGGCAAAGAGAGTGTGCTTAAGAACCTTGGACACCTCTAATTAGGGACTCTAGCAAAGCTGAGTCACAATCTGAAAAGGTTCACCCAGTTATGTGTCTATGGCATGTATGTATCCAGTGGTAATACTGGAAGACAAAGTGCATTGGGCCACGGCCAAGACTCGTAAAGTAGCTATGTTCAAGAATCATCATACTTAACTAGGAGAATCAATAACACTATCTGGATTTTGAGTTCCTAGAGAAGCCAATCATTCTGAATTTCAAAGGATAGAGTGAGATGCCAAAACTGTTCAGAGGCAAAAAGCTAAAAGCCCCGCTCATCTAATTAATACTGATCTTCATAGATGTTTACATGCCCCACCCGGCCTTGCACGGGGCTCCCGGATGGTGACTTCTACACCTAGCACATGCTTGCTCACTGATGAGCGGATAATTTGTACGCTTTTTGGCATTGTCTTTAGTATGTTTTTAGTATGTTTTAGTTTGTTTTTATTATATTTTTATTAGTTTTTAGTTAAAATTCACTTTTCTGGACTTTACTATGAGTTTGTGTGTTTTCTGTGATTTCAGGTATTTTCTGGCTAAAATTGAGGGACCTGAGCAAAAATCTGATTCAGAGGCTAAAAAGGACTGCAGATGCTGTTAGATTCTGACCTCCCTGCACTCGAAGTGGATTTTCTAGAGCTACAGAAACCCAATTGGTGCGCTCTTAACTGATTTGGAAAATAGACATCCTGGGGTTTCCAACAATATTTAATAGTTCATACTTTGCTTGAGATTTGATGGCCCAAACAGGCGTTCCAAGTCAGCTCAAGAATTCTGGCGTAAAACGCCGGAACTGGCACAAGAATGGGAGTTAAACGCCTAAACTGGCACAAAAGCTGGCGTTTAACTTCAAGAAAAGTCTCTACACGAAAATACTTCAATGTTCAGCCCAAGCACACACCAAGTGGGCCCAAAAGTGGATTTTTATGTCATTTACTCATTTTTGTAAACCCTAGCTACTAGTTCTCTATAAGTAGGACCTTTTGCTATTGTATTTACATCTTTTGATCATGTTTTTATGATTGAACCCTCTTTAGGAGGCTGGCCTCTCGGCCATGCCTAGACCTTGTTCTTATGTATTTTCAACGGTGGAGTTTCTACACACCATAGATTAAGGTGTGGAGCTCTGCTGTACCTCGAGTATTAACGCAATTACTATTGTTCTTCTATTCAATTCAGCTTATTCTTGTTCTAATATATCACTTGTTCCTCAACTTGATGAATGTGATGATCCATGACACTCATCATCATTCTCACCTATGAACGTGTGCCTGACAACCACCTCCGTTCTACCTTAGATTGGGTGGATATCTCTTGGATTTCTTAACCAGAATCTTTGTGGTATAAGCTAGAATTGATGGCGGCATTCAAGAGAATCCGGAAGGTCTAAACCTTTTCTGTTGTATTCTGAGTAGGATTCAAGGATTGAATGACTGTGACGAGCTTCAAACTCGCGATTGTGGGGCGTTAGTGACAGACGCAAAAGAATCACTGGATTCTATTCCAACATGATCAAGAACTGACAACTGAATAGCCGTGCTGTGACAGAGCGCGTTGAACATTTTCACTGAGAGGACGAGACTGTAGCCATTGACAACGGTGATGCCCAACATACAGCTTGCCATGGAAAGGAGTAAGAAGGATTGGATGAAGACAATAGGAAAGCAGAGAGACAGAAGGGAGAAAGCATCTCCATACGCTTATCTGAAATTCTCACCAATGAATTACATAAGTATCTCTATCTTTATTTTATGCTTTATTCTTAAATCCTCTATAACCATTTGAATTCGCCTGACTGAGATTTACAAGGTGACCATAGCTTGCTTCATACCAACAATCTCCGTGGGACCGACCCTTACTCGCGTAAGGTTTATTACTTGGACGACCCAGTGCACTTGCTGGTTAGTTGTGCGAAGTTGTGATAAAGAGTTGAGATTGCAATTGAGCGTACCATGTTTATGGCGACATTGATGATCACAATTTCGTGCAGCACGGACCGATCATTCATGTTTCCTCACAGAGTAGTAGAAGACTTGTTGATAAAGGTGAGAGACTTTATCTTTCTAGCAGACTTTGTAGTGTTGGATATGGAGGAAGGAGCCAAGACCTCTATCATCTTAGGAAGGCCATTCTTAGCCACTGCCAGAGCCATTATTGATGTCCAAAAGGGTGAACTTGTCCTTAGACTACATGAGGAGAAAATGATATTCAATGTGTTCAAGGCCATGAGTTACCCACAATACTTATTAGGAGAATGTATGAGGTTGGACTCGGTGGATGCTGTAGTGCAAGAAACTCTTGATCAAAAAAAACTTGAGGGGTTAACAGAAGAAGAGGAAGAAGCATCAAGTGAAGAGGCTACAACAGTTGAAATTCATGTTCAGGGCACACTAGAAGGGAAGGATGAAAGAAAAGAAGCACCCAAACTGGAACTAAAGGAACTGCCGCCCACTCTCAAGTATGCATACTTGGGAGAGAATGAAAGCTATCCATTAATCATAAATTTAGCCCTCAGCCAAGAACGAGAGGAAGAGTTACTTCAAGTCTAACAAAAGCATAAGGATGCCATTGGATGGACACTTGCTGACTTGAAGGGAATCAGTTCAGCCATATACATGCATAAGATACTATTGGAAGAGGATGCCAAACCTTCCATTCAACCCCAAAGGAGGCTGAATTTATAAAGGAAGTTATGAAGGAAGTGGTACAGAAGGAAGTCATGAAGCTGTGGCAGGGAGGAGTAATCTAACCAATCTCGGATAGCCCATGGGTCAGCCCTGTCCAAGTGGTCCCCAAGAAAGGAGGAATCACTGTGGTACCCAATGAAAGGAATGAGCTAATCCCTATAAGAACTGTCACATGATGGAGGATGTGTATTGATTACAGAAAACTCAATGAAGCCACAAGAAAATATCACTTCCCACTTCCCTTCATGGACTAGATGCTGGAAAGACTTGCAGGACACGCATATTATTGTTTTCTAGATGGTTATTCAGGATATAACCAAATAGTGGTTGATCCAAGAGACCAGGAGAAAACATCATTTACTTGCCCAAATGGAGTGTTTGCCTACAGGCATATGCCATTTGGGCTATGTAATGCACCTACAACTTTTCAACGCTGCATGCTTTCCATCTTCTCGGATATGATAGAAAATTTCATTGAAGTTTTCATGGATGACTTTTCAGTATTCAGAGATTCCTTTCCCAATTGCCTAAATCATCTTGCCTTGGCATTAAAAAGATGTCAAGAGACCAATCTAGTCTTGAATTGGGAAAAATGACACTTTATGGTAACAGACGGAATAGTCCTTGGCCATAAAGTTTCTAACCAAGGTATTGAGATAGACAGAGCTAAGGTAGAGCTAATTGAAAAATTACCTCCACCGAGTGATGTCAAGGCAATTAGGAGCTTTTTGGGGGCATGCTGGCTTCTGCATAAGGTTTATTAAAGATTTTTCAAAGATAGCCAAGCCCTTAAGCAATCTCCTTATGTCTGATACACCATTTATCTTTGATGAGAAGTGCATGCTCGCATTTGAAAACTTGAAAAAGAATCTATCCTCAGCTCCTATCATCACCCCTTCTGATTGGAATTCACCATTCGAACTGATGTGTGATGCATCTGATTTTGCAGTTGGGGTAATGTTAGGACAGAGAAAAGAAAATTTGGTGCATGTCATATACTATGCCAGCAAGGCCCTGAATGACACTCAACGAAATTATACCACTACCGAAAAGGAGTTGCTGGCAATAGTTTTTGCATTTGACAAATTTAGATCATACCTCATTGGTTCTAAAGTGATTGTTTTCACTGATCACACGGAACTTAAATATCTACTTGCCAAAAAAGAATCAAAACCAAGACTAATCAGATGGATCTTATTGTTGCAGGAATTTAATATTGAGATTAGAGACAAAAAGGGCGTAGAGAACAAGGTAGCAGATCATTTATCCAGAATCCCTTGTGAGAAAGGTGCTACACATGATACAAGTGTGAATGAGTTCTTTCCAGATGAGCAGCTAATGTTGGTTCACAAGGAACCCTAGTTTGCAGATATTGCCAATTTTAAGGCAGCTGGTGACTTGCCTCCTGGATTCAACAAACATCAAAGAAGAAAACTCATCAATGATGCTAAATATTTCATTTGGGATGAGCCTTATCTCTTCAAGAAATGCTCAGATGGAATCCTTAGGAGGTGCATTTCAGAAGAAGAGGGATGAGAGGTCTTGTGGAATTGTCATGGTGCTAGCTATGGAGGTCATTTTGGAGGAGAAAGAATCGCAGCAAAGGTGCTACAATGTGGATTCTTCTGGCCCACTATCTTCAAGGATGCTAAGGAACTGGTGAGGAGCTGCAATGAGTGCCAAAGGACTGGAAATCTGCCCAAGAGAAATGAGATGCCACAACAATATATCTTAGAACTTGAACTGTTCAATGTATGGGGGATCGACTTCATGAGACCATTCCCAACCTCATATTCAAACAAGTATATCTTGGTGGCAGTGGACTATGTATCTAAGTGGGTGGAGGTCGTGGCAACCCTAACAAATGACAACAAGGTGGTCATAAACTTTCTTAGAAAGAATATCTTCACCAGATATGGAGTTCCACGAGCCCTCATCAGTGACGGAGGGAATCATTTTTGCAATAGACCATTGGAGACCCTACTCTTAAGGTATGGGGTGAAGCATAAGGTTGCCACACCTTATCATCTCCAAACAAGTGAACAAACCGAGATATCCGACAGAGAGTTAAAAAGGATATTGAAAAAGACTGTGGGGGCATCAAGGAAGGACTGGGCGAAAAAAGTGGATGATGCTCTTTGGGCGTACAGGACAACCTTCAAAACACCAATTGGGATGTCCCCATATCAACTGGTATATGGAAAAGCATGCCACCTACCATTAGAGCTGGAGCACAAAGCCTTTTGGGCTATCAAGATACTGAACCTCGACAGCACTACTGCTGGTGAAAAAATAGTCTTACAGCTGCAAGAACTGGAAGAGTTTAGGTCTCAAGCCTATGAAAACACTAAGATCTATAAGGAGAAAGCAAAAAGGAGACATGATCTCAACTTGGCACCAAGAAGTTTCGAAGAAGGACAACATGTACTCCTCTACAACTCCAAACTGAGACTCTTCCATGGAAAACTTAAATCAAGGTAGTCTGGACCCTTTTTGGTCACAAAGGTCTCACCTTATGGGCATATAGAAATCATGGAAGAAAGCTCAAAGAGGACATTTACTGTGAATGGGCAAAGACTCAAACACTACTTGGGCAGCATGGGGGAAGACCCCAAACAGAAGTATAATCTCAACTAGAGAAGCCACCGTCGAGCTAGCGACGCTAAAAAAGTGCTTTGTTGGGAGGCAACCCAACCTGAGGTAGTTTCTTTTCATTATTATCTCAATAAAGGATTCAAGAAGAATTCTCCATATTGTGAGGAGTGGTGCACGAAATTGTGATCACTATAACTGCGCACAACTAACCAGCAAGTGTACTGGGTCGTCCAAGTAATAAACCTTACGCGAGTAAGGGTCGATCCCACAGAGATTGTTGGTATGAAGCAAGCTATGGTCACCTTGTAAATCTTAGTCAGGCAAACTCAAATGGGTATGGTGATAAACGCATAAAACATAAAGATAAAGATAGAGATACTTATGTAATTCATTGGTAGGAATTTCAGATAAGCGTATGAAGATGCCTTCCCTTCCGTCTCTCTGCTTTCCTACTGTCTTCGTCCAATCCTTCTTCTTCCTTTCCATGGCAAGCTTAAGCAAGGGTTTCACCGTTGTCAGTGGCTACCTCCCATCCTCTCAGTGGAAATGTTCAACGCACCCTGTCACGGCACGACTATCCATCTGTCGGTTCTCGATCAGGCCGGAATAGAATCCAGTGATTCTTTTGCGTCTGTCACTAACGCCCCGCCCTCAGGAGTTTGCACGTCACAGTCATTCAATCATTGAATCCTACTCAGAATACCACAGACAAGGTTAGACCTTCCGGATTCTCTTGAATGTCGCCATCAGTTCTAGCCTATACCACGAAGACTCTGATCTCACGAAATGGCTGGCTCGTTTGTCAGGCGAGCACTCGGTTGTCAGGCGATCAACCATGCATCGTGTATCAGGAATCCAAGAGATATTCACCCAATCGAAGGTAGAACGGAGGTGGTTGTCAGTCACACGTTCATAGGTGAGAATGATGATGAGTGTCACGGATCATCACATTCATCAAGTTGAAGAACAAGTGATATCTTAGAACAAGAACAAGCGGAATTGAATAGAAGAACAATAGTAATTGCATTAATACTCGAGGTACAGCAGAGCTCCACACCTTAATCTATGGTGTGTAGAAACTCCACCGTTGAAAATACATAAGAACAAGGTCTAGGCATGGCCGAATAGCCAGCCTCCCAATGAGGGTTCAATCATCAAAACATGATCAAAAGATCCAAAGATTGAAAGATCCAAAGTGATCAAAAGATTTTTAATACAATAGTAAAAGGTCCTACTTATAGAAAACTAGTAGCCTTGGGTTTACAGAGATGAGTAAATGACATAAAAATCCACTTCCGGGCCCACTTGGTGTGTGCTTGGACTGAATATTGAAGCATTTTCGTGTAGAGACTCTTATTGGAGTTAAACGCCAGCTTTGGTGCCAGTTTGGGCGTTTAACTCCCATTTTGGTGCCAGTTCCGGCGTTTAACGCTGGAATTTCTGAGGGTGACTTTGAACGCCGGTTTGGGCTATAAAATCTTGGGCAAAGTATGGACTATCATATATTTCTGGAAAGCCCAGGATGTCTACTTTCCAACGCCGTTGAGAGCGCGCCAATTAAGCTTCTGTAGCTCCAGAAAATTCACTTCGAGTGCAGAGAGGTCAGAATCCAACAGCATTTGCAGTCCTTTTTAGTCTCTGAATCAGATTTTTGCTCAGGTCCCTCAATTTCAGCCAGAAAATACCTGAAATCACAGAAAAACACACAAACTCATAGTAAAGTCCAGAAAAGTGAATTTTAACTAAAAACTAATAAAAATATACTAAAAACTAACTAGATCATACTAAAAACATACTAAAAACAATGCCAAAAAGCGTACAAATTATCCGCTCATCAAGGAGCTAAGTTTGGTGTTGCACACCAAAACCTTCCAAGGGTGAATTTGAAACTTTAAGTTTGGTGTTCCACCAAGGACTCCACCTGAAGAGTGCATTGCAACCCTTCATTGATAAAACATCTGCTCTAACAAACGGAGAAACTACTTGACAAAAATGTTTAATCTCTAATGCATAGTTGCTTTTCTAATTCATAATTGTCTCTTAATAAAAGTACATGAGGTTTCTGCATGTATTCAATTTGTTGCATTAGGCAAAGAACTAAGTTTGGTGTTCACACACCAAATTAAGTTCAAAAATTCACAGGCATACATGCATGCTAACCATTTTCCAAGTGCTTGGGGAAACAAGAAACTTCCAATAGTTTTATAGGAAGTCAATCAATCTCAGGAAGGAACCATACATCATCATCCAAGGAAGACATCAAGAGGTTGTATTGAACTATCTCTGAGTATAGTGCTTTAATTGAAAGTATGATTGAATATTATTCTCATGGATATCCATATTCTGCTTGTTCTCTCCTTAGTCACATATAAGTGTGTTGGTCTAAGTCCCTAGCTTTCCAATTTTATCTTTCTTATATGTATTCTTGTCATTTAAGTCAATTAAAAAGAAGATGTTATGAAAAACAAGAGTGGGTTTAGCTTGTGAAGTAATTTCTTAAGTTTATGGTATGGTAACTAATTAGCTAAGTTGGTTCACCAACAAGGTAATCAGGCAATTATATGCTCTAAATCACATGCTTAGAAAACATCCTATTGAGACTAACCAATTAACAAGATCCTAATAAGAAAAAGAGAAAGAATAATAAGAGTATGAAAAGGAAGGAAAAGTTATAAGAAATAAGGCTAGGCACCAAGGGTTTGAATATTGAGGCATGTGTCTGTGGTGTTCCTGTGCAAGGGATATGCTTGGATGAATAAGATCTTAGGGGTGCCTTATCACTTGGTAACTTGGGTTAACTAATCCGGGATTATCAGCTGAAAGTCCATTATCAAGAGCAACCTTTGCTACAGAGCACTTAGTAACCCAAAGAGGTGCTGGACACCAAGGTCTCAAGAAAGAAAAAAAATAACAAACCATGTGCCTGTGGTGTGTATGTATGGGGGAAAGAGGCTTGAGGGAGTAAGTCCTTATGGGTGTCTTAACACCTAGCACCTTGAACCAACTGGTTCGGGAGTGTTGGCTGAAAGCTTATCTTAAAGAGTCGCCCTCTCACAGAGCACTTAGCCTAAAAAGAATGCAATAAACTCTGGAAAGGAAGGGAAGATCAATAAATAAGAAGTTTCAAAGGATGCAATGAAACAAGTGTTCAAGGGCATGATAAGGGCCTGAACACCAGTGAAGGAATGAACCTAAGTTGCTGTGCATGAAACCCCATAAACCAGAAATTTGACTTCTATAACAATAGATTGTTTATCTTGTTCTTTCATTCATTCTTCCTATGTTTTAGTACTTGCTTAGGGACAAGCAAGCTTTAAGTTTGGTGTTGTGATGCCAGGGCATCTTGGCCAGTTTCACTGACCTTTTCTTTACTGTTTTAGGGTAGTTTCATGAATTTTCTTAGTAAATAAGCAAGTTTTGGATGATAATACACTTACATCTTGATTCAAGCAAACATTGTGAACTTTACATGATTTCATGAGAATTAGGCAGGAATTGAATGATATAATTGATGATGCATGATCTCATGACTTGGAATAGAGCTTTGATGCTCTTTAATTTCTTGATTTTAGGACAAAGGAAGCAAGAAGGAGCCACGTTAATCTAATTAACGTGACCACTAACGTGGAATGGGGACAAGCTTATAGCGTTAATGGAAAAAGTGATTGCCAATAACGCCTTCGAAGCCATCATAGCCCACGTTATTTGCCATGTTAACTACATTAACTTGGTACCTAACGTAGAGGAGGAAGAGGAGCTCCAACGTTAGTGGTAAAAGTGAATTCTACTAACGTTCCACAAAGGCACAATTAAGCCACGATAAGAGTCATGTTAATCTAATTAACGTGACCTCTAATGTGGGAGGAGGAAGCAATCGCCAATGTTAGTGACACTCACCTTTGTCACTAACGTTGGACTAAGCCAAGAGTGCCCACGTTAATGGTCACGTTAAGACCACTAACGTGAAGAGTAACGTGGAGCTAAGCATGATAAGCCAACGTTAGTGACACTCACCTTTGTCACTAATGTTGGAGATGGCGATCACCACCACGTTAGTGGCCACGTTAATCCAATTAACGTGAACTCTAACGAGGGAAGGAGGGGCGTTTGGAGCGTTAGTGACAAGGGTAAGCGTCACTAACACTCTCGAAGCTTAGGCATGCCCACGTTAAGGGTCACGTTAGTTATACTAACGTGAACTCTAACGTAGGGAAATGGGGCAAAAAGCAATGTTATTGGAAAAGGTGAGTGCTAATGGTCACGTTAGTGCCACTAACATTGAAGTTAACGTGGATCATTTTGGGTTGGAACATTAATGAAAAAGGTGATCGTCACTAATGTTCTCGGACCCATATTTTCACTTAACGTTAACACCACTAACGTCCTAACTAACGTCCATGCCTAACTCACACTTTTCTGCAAGCAAAGCTGAGCCCACTGAAGATTGTAACTGCTTCAACTCAAGATCAAAGGCCCATATCCAAGACCTGAAGAACTAACTAGAAGATCAAGAAGAGTAGTATATATAGGAGTGTTTTGAACTAGAAGGGGGCTTGGAATTTTTGGAGAACTACACTCTATATATTTACTTTTCTGCATTTTATAGTTTTGTGAAGAATGTACTCTTTTCTACCATTTTCCATTTCCAGAGCTATGAACAGCTAAACCCCCTGTCATTCGAATAGGGAGCTCTGTTGTAATTTGATGGATCAATTATAGTTTTCATTCTTCTTCCTCTTTCTTTTCTCTTGATTTATTAGAAAGCTTTCGATCTTAATTCAATTGGTTAGTTGTCTTGGAAAAGAAACTCTCCATAATTAGATCTCCTCTGAGCCTTGGAAAAGGGATAAGGAGATCATACTAGAAATGCTTTCTCATGTTGGACCAAATTGGGGTTTGGACGGATATAGTGACATGTAATCCTCCCAACACTTTGATTTGGAAATACATGTGGTATAATCAGTGACCATACTTCATCTCTTCCCATGAGCAATTAAATCAAGGAATTGGGCAATTGTTCAAGCTTAGAGAGATTGGGTTGTCAAGGATTTGGGATCCAATCATCTAAGATTGCCAAGGAGATCAATGAATGCATTGATTGAGGAAGAGATGTGAATGAACTTGATCTGGAGAATGCAACATCTCCTAAGCCCAATGAATCCCCCATTTCTGATCTTACCCATTCTCTTTACATTCTGCCATTTATCTTCATGCTTAATTTCCCAAATCCCCATTTAAGATTCTGCCCTATATTTTCTGCATTTTACTTTCCCGCCATTTAATTTTCTGCAACTCTCAACCAAATTTCTGTTTAGGTCAACTAGCACATCTTTCCAACTAAAGTTGCTTGACCAATCAATCCCTGTGGGATTCGACCTCATTCTATTGTCAGTTTTTACTTGACGACAATTTAGTATACTTGCCAAAGGGAAATTTGTTGAGAGACAAGTTTTTGTGCATCACATACACATGAGAAGGGGGCAATTATAGCACAAATTGGTAGTAATGCATGCTAAAGGGGTCAAAAACATAAAAAATCTCATGTAACACTCAACCTTAAGGATTTCTTTAACATCTCAATTCACTCAAACCATTATCGATGGACTCCTCATGAGCAATATGACACCAAAATCAAGCAAAATCAACCATAATATGAACAAATCATAAACCAAACAATCACAAAAGGCACAAAGATGCAAAAGAGCTATATGCAAGAAACTATACACAAAGGAAGATCCAACCTAGCACTTTTCTTTAACGTCCTTATGTTGGACGGTCATGATCTCAAATCTCATCGCCTTCGTGTGCGTCCTCAAGAAGGAACACCTCAACCTCTTTGTTACTTTTCATTTTCTCTCTATGGTATAACTATAGATGATGACCATTAACTTTGAAGATGTTGGAGCTTAAAGGGTGTCTTAGGTGGAAGACCCCATTTGGCTCTACTTTCTCCACTCTATAAGGACCTTCCCACCTTGACCTCAACTTTTTGGGCCCCAACCTCAACCTAGAGTTATAAAGGAGAACTAACTCACCCGCTCTAAACTCTCTCCTTCTTATGTTTCTATCATGCACTGCTTTCATCTTCTCCTTGTAGAGCCTTGAATTCTCATAGGCATCCAATCGAAGGCACTCAAGCCCACTAACTATAACTTCCTTTCGAATTCAACCCCAAATCTTGTGTTGCATTCTTTTACGACCTAATACACTTTATGTTCTATCTTTACCGGGAGATGACAAGCCTTCCCATAGACCAACCGGAATGGGCTCATGCCAATTGGCGTCTTGTAAGTTGTCTGGTAGGCCCAAAGTGCATCTACGAGCTTAGTACTCTAATCCTTCCTATGAGGCTTCACAACCTTTTCCAATATGTGTTTGATTTCCCGGTTGGAGACATCGGCTTGGCCATTTGTTTGGGGGTGGTATGCCGTGGCCACTTTATGGATGATGCCATACTTCCTCATTACACCTGCTGATGGGGGAAAAACTATTCCACACAAACTCACCGGCAAGTATACCGGGTCGCATCAAGTAGTAAAACTCACAAGAGTGAGGTTGATCCCACGAGGATTGATTGGATTAAGCAACTTTAGTTAGGTGATTAATTTAGTTAAGCTAATATTGATGAATTGAGTGGAAATTGATTGGCAGAATGTTAAAGTGCTAGGAATTGTAACTTGCATAATGTAATTGACCAGAAAGCTAAATAACAAAAAGCAAAATTTATTGGATCCCAATTCCTTGGCAATCCAATCTCTCTAATCACAATCAATCTTGCCAAATCCTTGATCTAATTGTCATGAGAAGAGTTAGAGCACGTTTCTCTCATCCATAAGCCACACTAACTCTCAAGATCTCAATTCCTCCCGAATGGTGTTGATCAAGAGAGTAGTGAAGGATAGAACTTCAGTTCTAATGAAGGTGATTCCCCTTACGAGGCTCACACCCACATTTAATTGAGTTAAACCCCCTTCTTGAGTGAATACTTCACAATCAAAGTAGAAGATACCCAATAGCTACACAATTGAATTTAGAAGAAGAAGAAGTTCATTGATTCATTAGAATTACAATAGAGCTCCTCCCCCTAATGAAATTGGGGTTTAATTCATCATTGCTCTAGTACCAAATAAAAGAAAAGAAAAGTTGTAGAAAAATAAATGACAAAAAAAAGAACAGATCTAAAATTCTCAAGAAAACAGAAAAGAAAATGGTGAAGAAGAAGATATGCAGAAGAGATCAAAAGTCCCCAAAGAAATTAAATTTCCTTCTATTTATACACTTTCTAATTTGGTCATTCAAGTACTTGGAGTGGGCTTTTTGGCCTTTGATGAAACAGATCAGAATGGATCATCAGTTGGTGTGGTTGGGATCTTGCTTTAGGAGAACGCAGCGTTTTCAAAATGAACGCTGCGTTTATTCATCGACGCGTGCTGATGACAAGTCATCATATACCCATTTTTCAAGCTAATTTCACTTGTTTTATTAGTCTTTATGCACTTTCTTGCATCCTAAGTAAGTGATTTGGAATGAAAATGCATAACTTCTTTAAATCAAACAACTACCATTAAATTGATGCTAACTCATGAGGTTTAAGCTAAATTTAATTGATTTTTAATTGATTTATAAGCCTTGTGAATTTAGTGATACTTTGAGTGGTTGTTTTGATTATTTAAAGGTGAAGAAAAGAAGAAAAGAGGAAGCGTGGCTTAAGAAAGCGTGGCCCAAGAGAGAAAAGAGTGTGGCGCATGGAAGGGAGGAAGCAAACATTGCCCTCCACAAGGGCACGCTGCCCTCTAGGAGGGCAACATAAGGAAGCAAGCTTTGAGAGGCAACACTGCCCTGCCCTCCTCAAGGGCAGAGCACAAATTGGTGCCATGGATCAAGGAGAGCAAAAACTCTGCCCTGCCCTCCTCAAGGGCAATATCGGGCTCAGTGATGCACGGCCAGCGCACAAGAGTTGGCGCACCAAGGGAGTCTCGGCAGCAACAGCACGCACGGGCAACAGAATCTGGCGCACCAAAAAAATCTGCCCTGCCCTCCACAAGGGCAGGGCAGCATCCTGCAGCACCACACGCACCAACACGTACGCACAAAGCAGCGTGCTGATGAGCGGATAATTTGTACGCTTTTTGGCATTGTTTTTAGTATGTTTTTAGTATGATCTAGTTAGTTTTTAGTATATTTTTATTAGTTTTTAGTTAAAATTCACTTTTCTGGACTTTACTATGAGTTTGTGTGTTTTTCTGTGATTTCAGGTATTTTCTGGCTGAAATTGAGGGACCTGAGCAAAAATCTGATT
>NC_029775.3:43664441-43664544 GCF_000817695.3 Arachis duranensis | reverse complement strand
CGGATTTTCTGGAGCTACAGAGGCCCAATTGGCGCGCTCTCAACGGCTTTGGAAAGTAGACATCCTGGGCTTTCCAGCAATATATGATAGTCCATACTTTGCC
>NC_029775.3:43662280-43662438 GCF_000817695.3 Arachis duranensis | reverse complement strand
TAAGTTTTTAATTTTCAAAATCAAATCTTTTTTTTTAAATGTTTTTCAAATCATATCTTCTCAATCACATGTTTTTAAAAAACTAATCATATTTTCTTAACCACATCTTTTTCAAAATAGTTTTCAATCAAATCTTTTTGATTTCTAATTTTAAAATC
>NC_029775.3:43661318-43662068 GCF_000817695.3 Arachis duranensis | reverse complement strand
GGATAAGTTCGAATTTTCTACTTCTGTCTTCTACTCTTCTTTTCCTCTGACACTTTAAGGAATCTCTATACTGTGACATAGAGGATTCCACATTTTCTTGTTCTCTTCTCTTTCATATGAGCAGGAGCAAAGACAAAGGCATTCTTGTTGAGACTGATCCTGAACCTGAAAGGACCTTGAAGAGAAAGCTAAGAGAAGCCAAAGCACAACTCTCTTTAGAGGACCTGACCGAATTCTTCAAAGAAGAAGAACACATGGCAGCCGAAAACAACAATGCCAACAATGCAAGGAAGGTGCTGGGTGACTTTACTGCACCTACTTCCGATTTCTATGGGAGAAGCATCTCTATCCCTGCCATTGGAGCAAACAACTTTGAGCTTAAGCCTCAATTAGTTTCTGTAATGCAACAGAATTGCAAGTTCCATGGACTTCCATTGGAAGATCTTCATCAGTTCTTAGCTAAGTTCTTGCAAATCTATGACACTGTCAAGACTAATGGGGTTGACCCTGAGGTCTACAGACTTATGCTATTCCCTTTTGCTGTAAGAGACAGAACTAGAACATGGTTGAACTCTCAACCTAAAGAAAGCCTGGACTCTGGGAAAAGCTAGTCAATGCCTTCTTGGCAAAGTTCCTTCCACCTCAAAAATTGAGTAAGCTTAGAGTGGAAGTACAAACCTTCAGACAGAAGGAAGGAGAATCCCTCTATGAAGCTTGGAAAAGATACAAACAATTAATCAGAAAATGTCC
>NC_029775.3:43660337-43660579 GCF_000817695.3 Arachis duranensis | reverse complement strand
CAATACTGAAGAAAATCCAAAAGGAGAGTGCAAGGCCATCAACATGGCCGAATTCTGGGAGGAAGAAGAGGCAGTGAACGCCACTGAGGGAGACCTCACTGGACGTCCACTGGCCTCTAATGAGTTCCCCAATGAGGAACCTTAGGAATCTGAGGCTCAAGCTGAGACCATAGAGATTCCATTGGACTTACTTCTGCCATTCATGAGCTCTGATGAGTATTCTTCCTCTGAAGAGGATGAGT
>NC_029775.3:43655919-43656481 GCF_000817695.3 Arachis duranensis | reverse complement strand
GCAGATGCTGTTGGATTCTGACCTCCCTGCACTCGAAGCAAATGTTCTGGAGCTACAGAAGCCCAATTGGCGCGCTCTCAACGGCGTTTGAAAGTAGACATCCTGGGCTTTCCAGCAATATGTGATAGTCCATACTTTGCACAAGATTTGATGGCCCAAACCGGCGTTCAAAGTCACCCTCAGAAACCCCAGCGTTAAACGCTGGAACTGGCACCAAAATGGGAGTTAAACGCCCAAACTGGCATAAAAGCTGGCATTTAACTCCAAGAGAGGTCTCTGCACGAAAATGCTTCATTGCTCAGCCCAAGCACACACCAAGTGGGCCTGGAAGTGGATTTTTATGTCATTTACTCATTACTGTAAACCTTAGGCTACTAGTTTTCTATAAGTAGGACCTTTTACTGTTGTATTGAGACATCGAGGGGTAGCTATCTTCATTGTTATGCTATCTTAGATCATTGGGAGGCTGGCCTCATGGCCATGCCTAGACCTTGTTCTTATGTATTTTCAACGGTGGAGTTTCTACACACCATAGATTAAGGTGTGGAGCTCTGCTGTACCT
>NC_029775.3:43644637-43655659 GCF_000817695.3 Arachis duranensis | reverse complement strand
GACATGATCGAGAACCGACAGCTGAATAGCCGTGCCGTGACAGGGTGCGTTGAACATTTTCACTGAGAGGATGGGAGGTAGCCACTGACAACGGTGAAACCCTTGCATAAGCTTGCCATGGAAAGGAGTAAGAAGGATTGGATGAAGACAGTAGGAAAGCAGAGAGACGGAAGGGAAGGCATCTTCATGCGCTTATCTGAAGTTCCTACCAATGAATTACATAAGTACCTCTATCTTTATCTTTATGTTTTTATGCGTTCATCACCATATCCATTTGAGTTTGCCTGACTAAGATTTACAAGATGACCATAGCTTGCTTCATACCAACAATCTCTGTGGGATCGACCCTTACTCGTGTAAGGTTTATTACTTGGACGACCCAGTACACTTGCTGGTTAGCTGTGCGAAGTTGTGTTTATGCCATGGTATTGAACACCAAGTTTTTGGATTCATTACCGGGGATTATTTGAGTTGTGAAAAGTACTGATCACAATTTTGTGCACCACGTGCGCACTGCCCAAGTTTCGAATGCGGGGCTTCACTTTTGGAAACACTGCCCTGCCCTCCGCGAGGGCAGGGCAGCATTTTGTGGTGCACGGCCAGCGCACCAGATTGGCGCACCAAGGGAGCTTCGGCACCAACATCACGCACGCACGGGCAGAATCTGGCGCACCAAAAATTTCTGCCCTGCCCTCCACAAGGGCAGGGCAGCACCCTGCAGCACCAACACGCACCACACGCACGCACCAAGGACGCACGCACCATTTTCTGCCCTACCCTCCACAAGGGCAGGGCAGCCTCCTGGAAGCAAATTTTCTTGGGCTGAAAATTGGATTAAAAATCCAATTTAATTCAATTCTTCACCAAATCAAAAGCCCATCCAAATCCCAATATCCAAGAATAGAAAGTGTATAAATAGGAGATAGTTTGATGTAAAAAAAAACCTTTCTTTGGAGCTTTGAATCTTTACATTTAATTTTGAACTTTTGAACTTTCTCTGGGAGACTTCACTAAATTTCAGAGAATTGGGGAGGAGAATTGATCTCTCTTCTTCCTCGTTCTTGCTTGAGCATTTTTACTTTTCTTGTTTGAGTTTTGGGTGTGAAGAATTGAGAAAATTCTGTCTCAATCTCCATTCAAAATCTCTTTAATTCCTCTTCTGCCTAATTGAGTTCAATTTCATTTCCTTTACTGCTTCTTCTTTAAATTCTGGTTAATTGCTTTGCGAACTTGGATCTGGGAAGGCAATTGAGATCTAGACTTTGCTATCTAGTCTCTTGAGTCCTGAGATCCCATTTTCCTTTTGGTTCTTCTGTGAACCCCTGCTGCAATTTAATTTCATTTCCTGTTTGAATTCTATTTACTCCCAATTCATCTTCTGCTTTATTAACTGTTGCAATTCGCTTTCCCTTGCTGAAATTCTGAATTCCCAATCCTCAACCCCCTTTTTCTATTCAAGCAATTTATATTTCTTGCACTTTAAGTTACTGCAATTTACATTTCTTGCACTTTAAGTTTCAGTCATTTAATTTCTTGTTCTTTAAGATTCAGCATCTTTTACGTTCAGTTCTCTTTAATTTCTGCAATCTATCCCTCTCCCTTTACATTTCCTGCTATTTACTTACTGTTGGCTACAAAATCACTCAACCAATACTTGATTCGCTTGACTAAATCAACCACTAAACTAAAATTGCTCAATCCTTCAATCCCTGTGGGATCGACCTCACTCCTGTGAGTATTACTACTTGATGCGACCCGGTGCACTTGCCGGTGAGTTTTGTGTTGGATCGTTTTCCACACATCAAGTTTTTGGCGCCGTTGCCGGGGATTGAAATAGATTGACAATGATTAAGTGAAGTGGAGATCTAGATCAAGCATTTTTTTTTTCTATTTCTTTAATTTTTAACTAACCCACTAACTGTTTGAATTTTTGCTTAAGCTAACTAAAACTTCACTCTAGCAATAGATTGAAGTGTCATTGGTTTTGTGTGTTTCTTGTGTTTTGTTTGTATGACAGATACAAGAAGAGCTACACACACCTTTCATGAACAAGACGAACGAACCCTCAGGAGATTAAGAAGAGCTGAAAGGGGGAAAAACATTGTTGGAGAGGAGGAGTCAGAAGAAGAATTTCAAGACATGGAGGAACATTCAACCAATCCACCAGGAGGAGCAGCCAATGACAACAACAATCCTCCACAGAGGAGAGTTTTATCCTCATACACATTTGCGAATCCAAGGCATTGTAGAAGCAGCATTTTAACTCCAAATGTTAATGCAAATAATTTTGAACTAAAGCCACAACTTATCACTTTAGTTCAAAATAATTGCTCATATGGAGGAGGACTACTTGAAGACCCCAATCAACACTTGTCTACTTTCCTAAGGATTTGTGACACTGTCAAAACTAATGGAGTGCATCCTGATAGCTACAAGCTACTGCTCTTTCCATTTTCTCTCAGAGATAAAGCTACCCAATGGTTGGAGTCTTTCCCAAGAGACAACATCAATAATTGGGATGATTTGGTAACCAAGTTTCTGGCCAAATTCTACCCACCTCAAAGGATCATTAGGTTGAAGACTGAGGTACAAACATTCACGCAAATGGAGGCTGAACCCATATATGAGGCATGGGAGAGATACAAAGCTCTAATCAGGAAGTGTCCTCCTGAAATGTTCACTGAGTGGGATAAGTTGCAGAATTTCTATGAAGGCCTAACATTGAAATCCCAGGAAGCACTTGATCATTCAGCTGGAGGCTCGTTACAACTCATGAAAACTGCAGAGGAATGGAGGCTCTTTGCAACTCATGAAAACTGTAGAGAAAGACCAGAATCTTATTGATATGGTGGCCAACAACCAATAGTTCTTTGCTCACCAAAGGCAACGCCAACCATCACAGAGGAAGGGAGTGTTAGAATTGGAAGGAGTGGATTCAATCCTAGCTCAGAACAAAATGATGCAGTAGCAAATTCAACAACAGTTTGAGCAAATGGCAAAAAGGATTGATAGCCTTCAAGTTGCAGCAGCTAATACAAGCCAACCATCAACCACATGGGGGTAAAATGAAGAAACTCAAGAGGAGCAACAGCAAGAGCAAGTCCAGTATATGCATAGCCAAAGTTCTGGGTCAAATGAGCTCTATGGTGACACTTACAACCCCTCTTGGAAGAATCACCCAAATCTCAGGTGGGGGGACAATCACAATCAAACCCAGCAGTCATGGCAAAGGAACTCCACTCAAAACAACTGGAAAAACACAAACCACAACAACCAAGCCTCTAACCAAAACACATACAGAAAACCACAAAACAACTACCCCAACTCCAACCATCACCCATCCAATACCCAATCCACTAACCAAAATACCTACCCTCAACCCTCAACATCCCACAATCAACCGATCTCACAAGACTCCCAGAGGATCACTAATCTGGAGATGCTCATGGAAAAGTGGATAAAGCAACAAGAGATGACAACAAGGAACTAGGAAGCCTCATTGAAGAACATGGAGAGGCAAATTGGACAAATCTCTAAACAGATCACCATTGAAAGACCATCAAGCTCTCTACCAAGTGACACCATTCCTAATCCAAGAGAGGAATGCAAAGCGATACAACTAAGGAGTGGAAAGATCCTGGTGAAAAATGAAGAAGCAACCAAAAAGCCAAGAGAAGGCGACGAGAAACAAGCTGAAGGAGAAAAAGCCAATGATGAAGATGCAACAGCAAGCAAGCAGCCTCAGAATCATGCAACAGCAAGCAAGTACTCTCAAAATCAACCTCAAGGGAAAGAAAATACACCACAAAATCTAAAGAAGGGAAAGCAGATCATGGAAGAACCAATTCCAAAACAGCACCAAGGGGAGAAAAGCTTGACACCCCCACTGCCTTATCCCCAAAGATTCCACAAAGAGACTAAGGACCAACACTTTTCTAAATTTCTTGAGACTTTCAAGAAGTTAGAGATCAACATTTCCTTGGCTGAGGCATTGGAACAAATGCCCTTGTATGCCAAATTCTTAAAAGAACTCATCAACAAGAAAAGGAGTTGGAATGAGAAAGAGACTGTGCTGCTCACTGAAGAATACAGTGCACTAATCAGGAAGGGGCTCCCTCCCAAACTTGAAGATCCAGGAAGTTTCTTCCTACCTTGCACCATTGGAAATCTATTCATCGACAAGGGGATGTGTGACTTAGGAGCAAGCATAAATCTGATTCCATCCTCTTTAGTAAAGAAGCTTGGCATAGGAAAAATGAAGCCAACACAAATGTCCTTAGAACTGGTGGATCAATCAGTGGTACATCCCAAAGGAGTGATTAAAAACCTTTTAGTTAAGGTCGACAAGTTCATTTTTCCTACAGACTTTGTGATCCTGGATTCAGCAGAAAAAGAGAATGACTCCATAATACTTGGTCGACCATTTTTAGCCACTACTAGAGCCATCATAGATGTAGGGGAGGGAGAGCTAACCCTCAGGATGTATGAGGAAAGCATCACCCTGAAGGTGTTCACAGAACCATAAACTGATGAAGAGATAAGCAAAACAAGTAGTGACTATTTTCCTGGGCAAACAACCATCAACACAGTAGAACAGAAGGATGAGCAGGTGCAAGGAGGAGAAGGAATTCAAAAAGAAGCTGGGATAATAAACAATAAGGGAAATGTCACAACTAAAGCCACTGTTAAGGAAGAAAGACTGACAAGGAAAAGGAAGAAAAACAAGAAGAAAGTTTACAAAGGGTGGAAGAACAAAAAAATCCCAACTGAAGGATTTTCCAAAGGTGACAAGGTGCAATTAGTATATCAACAGTTGGGAGCAGAAGACCACTACACTGTTAACCAAGTACTCTCTCTCGAGCACATTGAAATAAAGCATCAAGGTACACAAAGGAGGCTGACAGTGAGAGGGGACAAGCTCCGACATTCCAACCATCAACCACCCTAAGGGTGGATCAATGTCAAGCTAATGACAATAAAGAAGCGCTTGTTGGGAGACAACCCAACCTGAGGTAGTTTTTTTTCTTCATAGCTTTTTCAATAAAAATGTTAAATAATTGTATGCATTGTAAGGAGCTAAGTTTGGTGTTGCACACCAAAATAATTTAAGGGAGAATGAAAGATTCTAAGTTTGGTGTTCCACCAAAAATCTCATTTAAAAACACATTCTCACCTCTTGCATAATGCTAGCTCCAAGCAATCAAACAAATTATCCAAATATTTAACTGCTTTCTAGCTTTAATTCCATAACCTTTAGCAAGGACACAAGGTTTCACATATGGTTAACTTGTTGCACCAGAGGCAGTGGCAAGCAATTAAGTTTGGTGTCTCCAACACCAAAATAAATCCAAGAGCCACACTCAATTTATGCATACTAACCATGCAATTAAGGGCTTGAGAAGCAAGCAACTTTGAGAATTATGCAGGACATGAGTCAACAATTGAAGAAATTGTGCATCTTAACTCAAAGAAAACACAACAGAAGGAAGAATCAAAGGACTGCAACTTCAAAGGTTGTATCTAAATTTAATCCTTGCTGCTGTGAATTGTTTTGAACATGGAAACCATTATATATCCTGCTAAAGTGTTTATCTAGTGCAAGTGAAGTTGTTTGATTAAGTATGATAAATCTGCATATTGCTTGGCATCCATCACCTAGCTGAATTTTGTTTCGTTTCCCATAAGCTTGAATAAAAGAGAATTGTTTGAATTGGAAAGTAAATATCCAATGTTGCATAAGTTGAGAATGGAAGTTAATGGTGGTATATGTGTTTGATTAAATGCATAACTCATGAAATAATTGCTGCATAGTATCATTTTCATTAAAGTGTAAGCTACTTGCTGTTATAAAGGTTCTTATCAATAAAGAAAAAGCCCTTGAAAACTAAAATAAAGAAAAGGAAAAAGAAAAAGCCAATGTGGCAAGAAAAACAAAGAATAAAGGCTGGACACCAATAGCTTGGACCCTAGGACACATGCCTGTGGTGTTCTTGTACTAGGATATGCTTGGATAAGTAAATTCTGAGGGGTATTTCAAAACCCGGTCACTTAGATCAATTGATTTGGGATAGCCAATTGAAAGTCCACAATAAAGAGCAACCTAGATACAGAACATCTAGTTATCCAAAGAGATGCTGGGCATCAATGATCCTAGGAGGAAATAGTGAGCCATGTGTCTGTGGTGGAAAGATGTTGAGTAAAAATAAAGCCAAAGGCTACTACTGCAACATTAGACACCAAGCCTCCAAAAGAATAATAAGTTTGTTAAGCATTATAAGAAAAGAAACGTTAGCAAGGGAGCAAAGAAAGAATAAACCTTATAACAGCAAGTTTAGTAAACCTTTGAGGAAAGATGTATATTATGCAACAGCAAACAATAACTTGGGTTGTCATTGTCTGCATAAAAAAACTCCATAAACCAAGTTCTGCTATATGCCTAATAAGGATATGTTTGCAATTCTTGTTCATTTCAGTTTTTCTTAGTTTTGATGCTTGCTTGGGGACAAGCAAGATTTAAGTTTGGTGTTGTGATGACAAGTCATCATATACCCATTTTTCAAGCTAATTTCACTTGTTTTATTAGTCTTTATGCACTTTCTTGCATCCTAAGTAAGTGATTTGGAATGAAAATGCATAACTTCTTTAAATCAAACCACCACCATTAAATTGATGCTAACTCATGAGGTTTAAGCTAAATTTAATTGATTTTTAATTGATTTATAAGCCTTGTGAATTTAGTGATACTTTGAGTGGTTGTTTTGATTATTTAAAGGTGAAGAAAAGAAGAAAAGAGGAAGCGTGGCTTAAGAAAGCGTGGACCAAGAGAGAAAAAAGCGTGGCGCATGGAAGGGAGGAAGCAAACATTGCCCTCCACAAGGGCACACTGCCCTCTAGGAGGGCAACATAAGGAAGCAAGCTTTGAGAGGCAACACTGCCCTGCCCTCCTCAAGGGCAGAGCACAAATTGGTGCCATGGATCAAGGAGAGCAAAAACTCTACCCTGCCCTCCTCAAGGGCAATATCGGGCTCATCAAAGGAATAAATTCAAAGAAAAAGCTCACCAATGCTTGCCACAAGGATCGAACACGACACCATGAGGAAGCAAGGAACTAGGCCTTATTTTGGTGCCAAGAAAACCAAGAAAAATAAGTAGCGTGTGCACTGCCCAAGTTTCGAACGCGGGGCTTCACTTTTGGAAACACTGCCCTGCCCTCCGCGAGGGCAGGGCAGCATTTTGTGGTGCACGGCCAGCGCACCAGATTGGCGCACCAAGGGAGCTTCGGCAGCAACATCACGCACGCACGGGCAGAATCTGGCGCACCAAAATTTCTGCCCTGCCTCCACAAGGGAAGGGCAGCACCCTGCAGCACCAACACGCACCACACGCACGCACCAAGGACGCACGCACCATTTTTTGCCCTGCCCTCCACAAGGGCAGGGCAGCCTCCTGGAAGCAAATTTTCTTGGGCTGAAAATTGGATTAAAAATCCAATTTAATTCAATTCTTCACCAAATCAAAAGCCCATCCAAATTCCAAGATTCAAGAATAGAAAGTGTATAAATAGGAGATAGTTTGATGTAAAAAAAAAACCTTTCTTTGGAGCTTTGAATCTTTACTTTTATTTTTGAACTTTTGAAATTTCTCTGGGAGACTTCACTAAATTTCAGAGAACTGGGGAGGAGAATTGATCTCTCTTCTTCCTCGTTCTTTCTTGAGCATTTTTACTTTTCTTGTTTGAGTTTTGGGTGTGAAGAATTGAGGAATTTCTGTCTCAATCTCCATTCAAGATCTCTTTAATTCCTCTTCTGCATAATTGAGTTCAATTACATTTCCTTTACTGCTTCTTCTTTAATTTCTTGTCAATTGCTTTGTGAACTTGGATCTGGGAAGGCAAATTGAGATCTAGACTCTGCTTTCTAGTCTCTTGAGATTTCTATTCAAGCAATTTATATTTCTTGCACTTTAAGTTACTGCGATTTATATTTCTTGCACTTTACGTTTCAGTCATTTAATTTCTTGTTCTTTAAGATTCAGCATCTTTTACTTTCAGTTCTCTTTAATTTCTGCAATGCATCCCTCTCCCTTTACATTTCCTGCTATTTACTTACTGTTGGCTACAAAATCACTCAACCAATACTTGATTCGCTTGACTAAATCAACCACTAAACTAAAATTGCCCAATCCTTCAATCCCTGTGGGATCGACCTCACTCCCGTGAGTATTACTACTTGATGCGACCCGGTGCACTTGCCGGTGAGTTTTGTGTTGGATCGTTTTCCACACATCACGTGCGCGTCCATTGTATTGTTGCACCATCGATGCGTACGCGTACTGCATGCATGTGCATCAATACGATCTTCAGCTTCAACCATGCTTGTGCGTACCATGCGTGTGTATGCGTCCTTTGTCAGCATTCATTGATTGAACGCTACGTTCGCGCCATGAACGCTCCTCACGCGTGCGCGTCCTTTGCGCGTGTGCGTGGTTGGTAAAATGTCACTTCTGCATTCCAGCGTCATGTACGCATTCGTGCCATCCACTACTTTTGTCAAATCGATGCATCCGCGTCAGGCCCGCGTGCACGTTTGTGACCAATTCAACTTCCAACTCTGAAAGTATCGTAGGCGTTCATTTAAAGTGAAAGTAGCGTTCGTTGTTGGTGAACATTGATCCTCCATCCACGCGTGCGCGCCATGCACGCGTAAGCGTTGATTGCCAACATTGTCATCCCACGCCTAAGCGCCTTGTACGCATACGTGATGAGTGAATTCTTTGATGGTCTAGAATTTTCTCAAATGAATGAAATCTTCATTGCAAGTATAGTTCTAAACCAACAAATAATCCTCCCAATAAAAAATTTGGTTGTCACATGTACAAACCCCAAATAAGAATTAACCGGAGTATTTGGACTCTGGGTCATCTCACAAGGATTGCAATGAAGTGAATCATTATTGGCTATGAAGGGACAAAAGGGGTATGATTGATAAAGGGGCAAGAAATTAAATGACAAGAAGAGTAAATCAAGCAAGTAACTAAAGAAGGCAAGTTATAAAAAAAGACATTCATGGCAAAGATTGAGATCATTGGCCTTCTATCCTAGTCATACAATGATTAATTCATCTTATTTAGTCAACTCCGACATTGGAAGAAAGTCAAACGAGATTAATCAATCATATCACAATAATAAATGGTGCACGAAATTGTGATCATCAATGGCGCCATCAACATGGTACACTCAATTGCAATCTCAACTCTTTATCACAACTTCGCACAACTAACCAGCAAGTGCACTGGGTCGTCCAAGTAATAAACCTTACGCGAGTAAGGGTCGATCCCACGGAGATTGTTGGTATGAAGCAAGCTATGGTCATCTTGTAAATCTCAGTCAGGCATATTCAAATGGTTATGGAGGATTAATGATTAAAAGATAAATAAAACATAAAATAAAGAAAGAGATACTTATGTAATTCATTGGTGAGAATTTCAGATAAGCATATGGAGATGCTTTCTCCCTTCCATCTCTCTGCTTTCCTATTGTCTTCATCCAATCCTTCTTACTCCTTTCCATGGCAAGTTGTATGTTGGGCATCACCGTTGTCAATGGCTACAGTCCCGTCCTTTCAGTGAAAATATTCAACGCGCTCTGTCACAGCACGGCTATTCATCTGTCGGTTCTCGATCATGTCGGAATAGAATCCAGTGATTCTTTTGCATCTATAACTAACGCCCCACAATCGCGAGTTTGAAGCTCGTCACAGTCATTCAATCCTTGAATCCTACTCAGAATACCACAGACAAGGTTTAGACCTTCCGGATTCTCAAGAATGCCGCCATCAATTCTAGCTTATACCACTAAGATTCTGATTAAGGAACCCAAGAGATATCCACTCAATCTAAGGTAGAACGGAGGTGGTTGTCAGGCACACGTTTATAGGTGAGAATGATGATGAGTGTGATGGATCATCACATTCATCAAGTTGAGGAACAAGTGATATCTTAGAACAAGAATAAGCTGAATTGAATAGAAGAACAATAGTAATTGCATTAATACTCGAGGTACAGCAGAACTCCACACCTTAATCTATGGTGTGTAGAAACTCCACCGTTGAAAATACGTAAGTGATAATGGTGATCATTGGCTTCGGCCCCAGAGAGGGAACCAGAAGAACCAAGATGAAAATACAATAGTAAAAGGTCCTATTTATAGAGAACTAGTAGCTTAGGATTACAAAAATGAGCAAATGACGTAAAAATCCAATTCTGGGCCCACTTGGTGTATGCTTGACTGAGCATTGAAGCATTTTTGTGTAGAGACTTTTCTTGGAGTTAAACGCCAGCTTTTGTGCCAGTTTGAGCGTTAACTCCCACTTCTGTGCCAGTTCCGGCGTTAAACGCTGGGCAGTCTTGAGCTGATTTGGAACGCCGGTTTGGGCCATTAAATCTCGGGTAAAGTATGAACTATTATATATTGCGGGAAAGAACAGGATGTCTACTTTCCAACGCAATTGAGAGCGCGCCAATTGGGCTTCTGTAGCTCCAGAAAATCCACTTCGAGTGCAAGGAGGTCAGAATCTAACAGCATCTACAGTCCTTTTTCAGCCTCTGAATCAGATTTTTGCTCAGGTCCCTCAATTTCAGCCAGAAAATACCTGAAATCACAGAAAAACACACAAACTCATAGTAAAGTCCAGAAAAGTGAATTTTAAATAAAAACTAATAAAAATATAATAAAAACTAACTAAAATATACTAAAAATATACTAAAAACAATGCCAAAAAGCGTATAAATTATCCGCTCATCAATAAACAAGAATTTATCTTATTACGTCATCTCCAACATTGGAAGAAGATATAGATTATATTCCATGAGAGAAAGTCTAACAAGACTAGTTAATCTCAAATCAAAAGTCCTAATCAACATACTAATTGGATTAGCAAAAGATTAGAGTCATTGAAAATGATATTAACAAATAACTCTAGTTCACTAACATAAGTTGGGTTTTCATGACTCAAGATTGCCTAA
>NC_029775.3:43638480-43644564 GCF_000817695.3 Arachis duranensis | reverse complement strand
AAAGGAAAGCATAATAAATGACAAGAAATAGTAAAATCTATCAACTACAAATTGTAAGGAGACAAGATCAACAACTCAAATTAACAATTAAAAGAACATCAAACATAAATTTCATAAAAGAGATCCAAATCCATAAAGAGTTCAACATCACAAAAGAGAACAAAAAGGGAAATTAACAAGAAAACTAAGAGAGTCAAGTAGTAGGAACAAGAAATTATGAAGGAAACAAGATGAAAACATGAAAATTGACCTAGATCTAAGATGGAGATTAACCTAACCTAATTCTAGAGAGAAGAGGGAGCTTCTCTCTCTAGAAACTAACCTACATGATGCCAAAACTATAAACAATTGCTCCCCGTTTACTTGGCTTCAATTTTGCATGAAATACACTTAGAAACAAGTTGGAATTGGGCTTGGGCTGCTTAGAAATCACTGGGGCGATTTCACTTTAGTGGGCCACGAGCAGCATCGGCGCGCACGTGTACATGGCACATGCGCGCCCCTTAGAGCGAAGCAACATATGGCAATTTTATATCATTTTGAAGCCCTGGATGTTAGCTTTCCGACTCAACTAAAACTGCCTCATTTGGACCTCTGTAGCTCAAGTTATGGTCGATTGAGTGCGAAGAGGTTAGGCTTGACAGCTTTATGGTTCCTTCATTTCTTCATGAGTTCTCCCACTTTGCATGCTTTTTCTTCATTCCTTCAATCCAATCTTTGCCTTCTAAACCTGAAACCACTTAACAAACATATCAAGGCATCCAATGGAATTGAAGTGAGTTAAAATTAGCTATTTTAAGGCCTAAAAAGCATATTTTCACACTTAAGTACAATTCAAGGGAGTAAATTACAAAACCATGCTATTTCATTGAATAAATATGGGAAAAGGTAGTAAAATCCCCTAAAATAAGCACAAGATAAACCACGAAATCGTGATTTATCAGTACGCATCACTTGTGAACGTAGCGTTCAGTCAAATGAATGTAGCGTTCTCCTGCACTTTGTTTCTTCTTTTCATTTTTTTCACCTGTCATCAACCAAACATGCCATCAAAGTCTCACAAAAAATCACAAGGTTTTTCATCATTTATAATAATCAACTAAATTGTGCATAAATCTCTTGATTTTGTATAAAGTTAACAATGTTTGGTTGAGTTAAGATAATCATGAAATTCTACTCCAATCACTTATTGTGCAAGAAAGTGCATAAAACCTAATAAAGGCAAGTAAAAATTCTAGTAAAACTAGCATAAGATGACTTGTCATCACAACACCAAACTTAAACCTTGCTTGTCCCCAAGCAAACATTAAAGTAAGAAAAAGGCATCAAAACAGATAAGTATATATATGTCCTTATTAGTAAGTGAGTGAATGTGGATCATGGGGTTTTATGGAGATAGAATGCAGTCTAGTTATTTTCAACTTCTAGATATGAAATGTCTCGCTCAATGCTAACTAGAGTTACTGATGTGAACCTTATTTTTATTAATCCTCGTTAGAGTTTTCTTTTCTTCATTTTGCTTCAGAAACTTATTTTTCAATTGTTGCTCAGTGTCATGTGTTGTGGCAGCTTTTTAGCTTAATTTTCAATCAACAAATCTTCACTATAGACACTTAGCACACAATTCCTCTTAAGAACATTGATGCCTAACACCTCTTTGGGTTACTAAATGTCTTGCAATTAGGTTGCTCTTGATAATGGATTTTTGGTTGATAATCCCGGGTTGGTTAGCCTAAGTTACCAGTTGTTGAGACACCCCTTAGAACCTAATCACCCAAGCAGATCCTAATGCAAAGACACCATAGGCATATGTCTTAAGGTCCAAGTTATTGGTGTCTAGCCTCATTATTTGTTTCTTTCTTTTTTGTTGTCAATTCTAGCCTGTTCTTTCTTTCTTTCTTACTTTCTTCTCTTCCAAGGATAATTATTCATCAAAGATTCACAGCAGCACTTAAGTTAACACTAAAAAAAAGGCATTCTTTATCCTGCAGCTTTATTCTTGAACTTGCTAATCTAGTCAAGCACATACCACCACTGTTCCCTATTATAGTTCCTACCACATTGGACTTTTACTTTCTGTTTCAAACACTTCTCTTATTTATGCAGAAGGGGATACAAGTCATAAATTTAAGTAGGATGGGAATTAATCGGTCACCCAGACTAGCACATTCCAATTGAAAGACAGTAATCAAACAGAATGCAATCAAATTAAACTAGTATTAGTGAGAAGGATACATCTAGACTTCTAATTTTGAATACTTCAAATTAGTGGGAATTAAGTGACAATACAACCTCTTGGTGGCCTTTTCTGGCTCTCCCTTCGTCATTATCATTCACAGCCTTTGTATCTTTCTTAGTGTCATTAGATAATATTGCATAGTCCCTCCTAGAGATTGATTGAATTCCTGCAAAATTTTTGTAAGTTGCTTGTTCCCCAAGTACTTGAAAAATGGTTAATCATGCATGATTGTTTGTAGGCTTTTGAACTTACTTTGGTGTGTGAACACCAAACTTAGTTCCTTGCAACTGTCTGTGACGCATCAGATGAACCCTTGTGCTTTTATTAAAGAAAACAAATTATAACCAGAAAGTACTCAATGGTTAAGTAGTTTCCTTGAATGTTTAGAGCTAGTGACCATTTATGCAGAGGGTTGGAATGGGGTTTTAATGAACTATTTGGTGGGACACCAAACTTAGCTCTCGACATTCTCCCTCAAATTAATTTGGTGTGCAACACCAAACTTAGCTCCTTGTAATGCAGATAAACATACTTAACTCTTTTATTGAATTAGTAGGAAAAAAGAACTACCTTTGGTTGGGTTTCCTACCAACTCGTGAATGCTTTCTTCTTTGTTCCAAGATCCTCCCAGGTAGTGCTTGGCTCTGTGACCATTTGCTGTGAATGTGTCCTTTGTGGCTTCATTCAGAAGTTCAAGGCTCCCATAAGGAAGAACTTTTGTTACCAAGTAACGACCAGTCCATTTGGACTTGAGTTTGCCAGGAAACACCTTGAGCCTAGAATTATATAAGAGAACTTATTGTCCTGGTTTGAACTCCCTTTTTAAGATTTTTTGTCATGCCACTTTTTAGCTCTCTCCTTGTATATCTTTGCATTCTCATAAGCTTCCAACCTGAATTCATTCAGCTCATTGAGTTGCAATAGCCTTTTCTCTCCTGCTGCTTGAGAATCAAGGTTGAGGAGCTTAGTGGCCCAGTAAGCTTTATGTTCTAGCTCCACAGGAAGGTGACATGCTTTTCCATAGATTAGTTGAAAGGGTGACTTCCCAATTGGAGTTTTGAAAGCAGTTCTATAGCTCCACAGGAAGGTGACATGCTTTTCTTGTGGATGCTCTTCCATAACTTATTTTTCCTTCCTTGAAGTTTGTAGCTCTTTCTCCTTTTTCTTGGATTCCTCTTGGTCCTTCTTGTCCTCTTCTACTTGCTTCTTGTCAGCACCTTTGTCATTCTCCAAAGTCTTTCCACTCCTTAATTGGATTACTTTGCATTTTTCTTTGGGATTGGGAATGGTATCACTTGGGAAAGCATTGGTTGGTCTCTCAGCTGTTTACTTTGACAATCGGCCAATTTGTCTTTCCAAGTTCCTCAATGAAGCTTCATGATTCTTATTAGCTAATTCTTGGTGTTTTATCATTTTCTCCATCATCATCTCCAAATTGGAGATTCTTTGAGATTCTTGGGGTGGTTGTGGTTGAATGTGGGATGTTGAGGGTGGACGAAAGTTATTTTGGTTAGCTGAGGGCTATTGGGTGGATCGAAGTTGGATGCAGGGTGGTTATTTTGTGGTTTTCTGTATTGGTTTTGGTTAGTGTTTAGATGGTTTTGATGGTTTATGTTTCTGAAATTATTTTGGCTTGAGTTTCTCTGCCAAGATTGCTGGTTTTAGTTCTCTCCCCATCTTAAATTACGGTGGTTCCTCCAAGATGAGTTGTAGGTGTCTCCATGGAAATCATTTGATCTAGCTTCCTGATTATGCATGTATTGCACTTGCTCAGGCTGCTGCTCCTCATAGCTCTCTTCTTGTTGTCTCCACACCACTGGTGGTTGATTTGTGGTGCTTACTGCTGCAAGTTGTAGCCCATCCACCCTCTTTGACATCATTTTAATTTGTTGTTAAAGTTGCTGATGCATAATCTTACTTTGAGCCAAGATTGTATCAACTCCTTCAAGCTCAAACACGCCTCTCTTTGGGGTAGCTTGCCTTCCAAAGGAGTAAAAGTACTCATTGTTGGCCACTATGTCTATAAAATCATGTGCCTCTTGAGCAATTTTCATCATTTGCAAGGATCCTCCTGAAGAATAATCCAATGCTTTCCTTGAACATAAAGACAAGCCTTCATAGAAATTCTGGAGCTCAACCCGCTCACTGAACATTCCTTCTGGACATCTGCTAATCAAAGCTTTATACCTCTCCCAAGCTTCATATAATGATTCACCTTCTTGCTGTCTGAAGGTTTACACATTAGTTTTCAGCTTAATGACTCTTTGAGGTGGGTAGAATTTGGACAAAAATTTGCTAACCAAATCATCCCAATTGGTGATGCTTTCTATAGGGAAGGTTTCAAGCCAATGTGTGGATTTATCTCTCGGTGATAATGGGAATAAAAATATCTTGTAGATGTCAGGGTGGACTCCATTGGTTTTGACAGTGTCACAAATCCTTAAGAACACAGAGAGATGTTGGTTTGGATCTTCAGCAGCACTTCCTCCATAATGACAATAATTCTGGACCAGGGTGATCAATTGAGGTTTGAGTTCGAAGTTATTTGTGGACATTGGGGGTTAAGATACTGCTCCCACAATTCCTTGGGTTGGGGATAGTGTAGGAGGCTAAAACTCTTCTCTGAGGTTGGCCATTGTTGTTGGCCACATCCTCTGGTGGATTAGGAAGGTTACTGACGATCGAATTTTCTATCAGTAAAGAAATTGACAAATATAATCACGTTGTTAGTATAGCTTCTAAACCAACAGAAAATCCTTTTGTACAAACATTTGGTTGTCACAAGTAACAAACCCCTAAATAAATTCATAACCGAAGTATTTAAACCTCGGGTCGTCTTCTCAAGGAATTGCAGGGAGGTGTTCTTATTATTGGTTATGAGTTTGTGTAAATTGGGGTTTTGGATTAAGAAATAAGAAGAGTGAATTGCAGAGAAAATAAAATAATAACAATAAAAAGCCTTGACTAGGAGAAGATTAATCGAAAGTTCTATCCTTGTTGGAATTTTCTCAAGATTAATTAATAATTAGTAGTTGTTTCTACTTAGTTAATCCTCAACGAATGAAGGAAAGTCAAGTTAAAAGTCAACTTCTATTCACAAGTTCTAATCCTTTCCCTTGGGAAGAATTAGAGTTAGTTACTAACAAGCCAACCAACAACGAACCAATTACAATTGAACTCTTGAGTATCCCAACTCAAGGGTCTCCTAATATTAATCAACTACAAAGCCAAGTTGGGAACCTACTCTACTAACATGAATGCCATTACACCATATCATAACATAAATTGAAGAAAGCCATCATAAATATGAAATATCTCAAATTGCATTTAAATAGAGAATAAAATCTGATGACATGTCATCATATACCTATTTTTCTATGCTTTTTCATACAAGAAATTGATGATTAGTGCTTAAATATTGCATTCTTTTATACTTAATTGGAAGATTTCCTTGATCTTTTAATTTTATAAATCTTGTAGGAAATAAGAAGAAAAAGAAGCAAAGAAGCACAAAAAAAGGAGAAAAAAAGAGCTTTGGGGTACACTTTGGAGCTTTAGGCCACGCTTTTAAAAGCGTGGCCCATGACCAAATCAAAGGAGGAAGCAACCAGCACACACACTGCCCTGCTCTTGCCAAGGGCAGGGCAGAATCATGATGAAACAAAGTGAGGTTGGAGCAAATTTTCGCTAAGTTAAAATCTGGCCGCTCACAGCATGACCATGCCTCCTTCAAAGGGCTATAACTTGAGCTACAGACGTCCGATTGATGTGCTTCCAGTTGCGTTGGAAAGCTGACATTCAGAGCTTTCCAACGATATATAGCAATCCATATTTGGCGTACAATT
>NC_029775.3:43629476-43637855 GCF_000817695.3 Arachis duranensis | reverse complement strand
AACACAGAGAAGCTAGATTAGGAATTTCATTTTTGTGAATTTGTTTTTAATTTCAATTTCATTTTATTTTCATTTTGTAAAAAAAGCCTATATAAAGGGCATCATTGTCATTTCAGAGAGGAGGTTGGCTCTAATAGGAGCTCAATTAGAAGGAGGCTTGCTCCATTAGGGAGGAGTAGTAGTAGAGAGCTCTCTCTTTAGTTTTTCTCTTGTTTTGAAATTTTGGATTGAGATTGGAGAAATTCTTTTACTTTCTTATTCTTTAAGTTTCCTGCAATTTTATTTTCTGCATCTTTTAAATTCCTTGCAATTTACTTTCTGTTGATTAACTTCACACAATTCACTCAATGTTAGCTTGACTAAACTAATCACCCACTAAAGTTGCTTGATCCATCAATCCCTGTGGGATCAACCTCACTCTTGTGAGTTATTACTACTTGTTGCGACCCGGTATACTTGCCGGTTGGATCTATGTGTTTGGAAAATTCGTTTTCCATAAAATCACCATCAAAATCTAACATGAAGAGTATAAGAGAATTGAGTAAAGGAACTTTGAACCTGTGATGAAGAAGAAATAAATGCTAAATCTTTTAAGAGGAATCATAATCCTAAGAGAGCGGAGAGAGCCTCTCTCTCTAAATCTACATCTAAATTATGAAAAATGAATTATGAGTCATCTCTGGATTTTTTAATGAATAGATGGATTTTTCCACTTTATAGCCTCTAATCTGTGTTTTTTGGGCTTGGATTTGGACTGAAAAAGGTCCAGAAATCGCTGGGGGCGAAATCTGCCACGTTGATTTTTGTCACTGCGACGCGTCCGTGTGGAGCACGCGTTCGCGTCGCCTAGCTGTATGGCTACTATAGGAAATTATATATCAAATCGAAGCCCCAGATGTTAGCTTTTCAATGCAACTGGAACCACATCATTTGAACCTTTGTAGCTCATGTTATGACCATTTGAATGTGAAGAGGTCTGATTGGACAGCTTAGCAATTTCTTCAAGTTCTTGTATTCCTTCCACTTTTGCATGCTTCCTTTCCATCCCCTAAGTCATTCCTACCCTATAATCTCTGAAATCACATAACACACATATCACGGGATCGAATGATAATAAGAGAGGTTTAAACATAGCACAATTAAGACCAAAGAAGCATGTTTTCAATCATAGCACAAAATCAAGAAGGAGAATGTAAACCCATGCATTTTGTATGAACAAGTGTATGAAAGATTGATAAAATCCACTCAATTAAGCACAAGATAAACCATAAAATAGTGGTTTATCAGTTACCCTCCAACTCTTGATCTTCTTCTTCTGATTCTTCTCCAATAACTACCTTCCCTCTTGCTTCTCTTCTCAATCTCAAAAATGTTCTCTCTGGTTCAGAATCAAAAGAGGTGGTTTCACCCCTTCTCCCACCTAGTATACAAACACAAATAAACAAAAACACAAACGCAGGATACTATGTTGCTAGAGTAAGGTTATGGTTAATAGAAACAAAACTCAAATAGTTAGTGTGCTTCGCAAAAATAAAGGAAAATGCTTAATCTTGATTATCACTTTACTTAATCATTGTTAATCTAAATCAATCCCCGGCAACGGCACCAAAAACTTGATGGGAGAAAAATGATTCCACGCAAACTCACCGGCAAGTATACCGGGTGCATCAAGTAGTAAAACTTACAGGAGTGAGGTCGATCCCACGAGAATTGATTGGATTAAGAAACTTTAGTTAGGTAATGAATTTAGTTAAGCTAATATTGATGAATTGAGTGAAAATTGATTGGCAGAATGTTAAAGTGATAGGAAATGTAACTTGCAGAATGTAATTGACCGAAAAGTAAAAAGCAGAAAGCTAAATTGACTGAAACTTAAAGTGCAAGAAATTAAAGAGAACTGAATCTTAAGTTGCAAGAAATATAAATTGACTGAATCTTAAAGTGCAGGAATTAAAAGTGCCAAAATATTAAATAGAAAGGATACTTAAATCGCATGAATAATAAAGGGATTTGGGTTTTGGGAATCTAAACAGATCTAGACAATATAAATTGTAGCAAGTGCAGAGAAATCACAGTGAAAGAAATTCAAAGAAAATGATTCATCAGGGATTGTAGATACTATAATCCTTCATGAATCAATTGAGTGTCAACTCCTTCCTCAATCATGTTCATAGATCTACGGATGATTGAAATTGATTGGATCCTAATTCCTTGGCAATCCAATCTGTCTAATCATAATCAATCTTGCTAATTCCTTGATCTAATTGTCATGAGAAGAGTTAGAGCACATTTCTCTGGTCCATAAGCCACACTAACTCTCAAGATCTCAATTCCCCCCGAATGGTGTTGATCAAGAGAGTAGTGAAGGGTTGAACTTCAGTTCTAATGAAGGTGATTCCCCTTGCGAAGCTCACACCCACATTCAATTGAGTTAAACCCCTTCCGGAGTGAATAATTCACAATCAAAGTAGAAGATACCCAATAGCAACACAATTGAATTTAGAAGAAGAAGAAGTTCATTGATTATTTGGAATTATAATAGAGCTCCTCTCCGTAATGAAATTGGGGTTTAGTTCATCATTGCTCTAGTAACAAAACAAAAAAAAAGAAAAGTTGCAGAAAAATAAATGACAAAAAAGAGAACAGATCTTAAATTCTCAAGAAAACTGAAAAGAAAAGGATGAAGAAGAAGATATATCGAAGAGATCAAAAGTCCCCATGAAATTAAATTTCCTTCTATTTACACACTTTCTAATTTGGTTATTCAAGTGCTTGGAGTGGGCTTTTTGGCCTTTGATGAAATAGATTAGAGTGGATCCTCAGTTGGTGTGGTTAGAAGTTTGCTTCAGGAGAACGCAGCATTTTCAAAGTGAACACTGCGTTCACTCACCGATGTGTGCGCGTCCTATGTACTTCGCGTCCCTTGCATTGTTGCACCATCGACGGGTACGCGTACTGCATGCGTGCGTGTCGATACGATCCTCAGCTTCAACCATGCTTGCGCGTACCATTCGTGCATACGCGTCCTTTGGCAGCGTTCATTGATTGAACACTACGTTCGCACCATGAACGCTCCTCACGCGTGCGCGTCCTGTGCGCGTGTGCGTGGTTGGTAAAATGTCACTTCTGCATTCCAATGTCATGTACGCGTTTGCACCAACCACCACTTTTGTCAAATCGATGCATCCACGTCATGCACGCGTGCGCGTCGGTGACCAATTTTAACTTCCAACTCTGAAAGTATCGCAGGCGTTCATTCAAAGTGAATGTAGTGTTCGTTGCTAAGTGATTCTCGGGCATCTTGGCCAGTTTCACTAACCTTTTTTACATATTTTAGGTAGTTTCATGCATTTTCTTAGGTAATAAGCAAGTTTTTGGGTAAATATGCACTTACATCTTCATTCAACCGAATATTGTGAACTTTACATGATTTCATTAGTATAATGCATGAATTGAATGGCAATTTAGATGATGCAAAATCTCATAATCTAGAACAAAGCTTTGATGCACTTTGTTTATTTGATTTCAGGCCAAATGAAGCAGAGAAGAGCCACGTTAGTAGCTACGTTAGAATCACTAACGTGGTCATTAACGTGGAAAGGGAGCAAGCTTGCAACGTTAGTGATAAAGTTAACACCACTAACGTCTTCGAAGGCCATCTTAACCTACGTTAGTTGCCACGTTAGTTGTACTAACGTGGGGACTAACACGGAAGAAAGAAGAAGATCCATCGTTAGTGGTTAAGTTAACACCACTAACGCCACAAAGGCCATAAACACCCACATTAAGTGTCATGTTAACGCCACTAACGTGAGCGTTAACGCGGAGCAAAAGGGATCGCCAACGTTAGTGACACTAACTTTGTCACTAACGTTGGATAAGGCCAAGTTTAGCCACGTTAGTGGCCATGTTAATGCCACTAATGTAGGTGGTAATGTGGAGCAAGAAGTATAAAGAGCCAACATTAGTGACACTAACTTTGTCACTAACGTTGGAAATGGCCAATATGCCCACGTTAGTGGCCATGTTAATGCCATTAACGTCAGCACTAACGTGGAAGGTAGGAAGTTTTGTAATGTTAGTGACAAAGTTAGTGTCACTAACGTCTTCGTGTCATGGTATGCCCACGTTGATGGCCACGTTAGTACCACTAACGTGGACCATTAACGTGGGAGAAAACAAGATTGTAGTGTTATTGGCAAAGTTAGCACCAATAACACTATCAAAGGTTGGGAAAGCCTACGTTAGTGGTCACATTAGTGCCATTAACGTTTGAGTTAACGTAGCTCAAATGGGTTGGGACGTTAGTGACAAAGTTAGTGTCACTAACGTCTTCGAACTAGGATTTATACTTAACGTTAACACCACTAACGCCTTGACTAATGCGAACCATGTGATGACATGTCATCATATACCTATTTTTCTATGCTTTTTCATACAAGAAATTGATGAATTGTGCTTAAATATTGAATGCTTTTGTATTAAATGGTATATTTCCTTGATCTTTTAATTTTATAAATCTTGTAGGAAATAAGAAGAAAAAGAAGCAAAGAAGCACAAAAAAAGGAGAAAAAAAGAGCTTTGGGGCACACTTTGAAGTTGGAGCACACTTTGGAGCCTTAGGCCACGCTTTTAAAAGCGTGGCCCATGACAAAATTAAAAGAGAATAGGCAATCAGCACACACTGCCCTGCTCTTGCCAAGGGCAGGGCAGAATCGTGATGCAAAGTGAGGTTGGAAGCAAGAATTTTCGCTAAGTTAAAATCTGGCCGCTCATAGCATGACCATGCCTACTTCAAAGGGCTATAACTTGAGCTACAGACGTCCGATTGATGTGCTTCCAGTTGCATTGGAAAGCTGACATTCAGAGCTTTCCAACGATATATAGCAATCCATATTTGGCGTACAATTGAGGCATGAGTGAAAGGCATCTTTAAGAGCCAAAAATAAGCGAAAATAAACCAAAGTGCTTCAACCAAGGCTCGAAGCTGGAGCCTCACTCCAAAGCAAAGTAGCGCTTAATTTTCTGCTCTGCCCTCTTGGAGAGCAGGGCAATGTCGTGCTCTCTTCATGGAAAATCAAGGAAAAATTGCTCCTCAAGTGCTTTCACCAAGGTTCGAACACAGCACCATGAGGAAGCAAGGAACTAGGCCTCACCTTGGTGCCAAGAAAACAAAGGAAAAATAGTAGCGTGTGCATCGACCAAGTCTCGAACGCGGAGCTTCATTTTTGGAAACATTGCCCTGTCCTCCGCAAGGGCAGGGCAGCATTTTGTGGTGCACAGCCAGCGCACCAGAATGGCGAACCAAGGAAGCTTCGGCAGCAACAACACGCACGCACGGGCAGAATCTGGCGCACCAAAAATTTCTGCCCTGCCCACCACAAGGGCAGGGCAGCATCCTGCAGCACCAACACGCACGCACCAAGGGATGCATGCACCATTTTCTGCCCTGCCCTCCACAAGGGCAGGGCAGCCTCCTGGGAGCAAACACTCATGGGCCAAAATTCAACCAAAATTTCATTTAAATTCAATTCCTCTCCAAATTGAATCAAGGCCAACCAAACCCAAAATTTCATTTAAATTCAATTTTATTTTTGTAATTTGTTTTAATTTCATTTTCATTTTTCATTTTGTAAAGCGTATATAAAGGCATCAATAGGACCTGAATTAGGGAGGAAAGCTCCACTAGGGAGCATTAGGATTTGAGAGTTCTCTCCTTTAGTTTTTTTTTCTATCTTAAATCTGGGATTGAGAGTGAAGGAATTCTGTTTCCCTCTTGGTCTAAGATTTCTCTTGTTATTCTTCTGCAAAATTTCAGTGAATTAAGGATTTGAACCAAAACTCTCTTTGTTGCTTTCATCTTCTTTCCTTCTGCAATTGTTCTTGGTTGGATCAAGGAAGGAATTGAGATCTAGACTTGTTTTCTAGTCTCTTTGATTTCCTGAGATCTTCAATCTCATTTGGCAATTAAACTGAATTTAATTTCTGTTTGCTTCTTCAAGCAATTCTGCTTTCTGTTTAAGATTTGTTGCAAGTTACTCTTCTGCTTGATTGCTCCTTACATTCTCTTGTTGAATTTTAATTCCCAGCACCCATGTCCTTTTACTTTTCATGCAATTTAATTCTTATGCAATTGTTCCAAGTTCTGCTTGCTGCTTGCTTTAATCTCCCTGCACCCAATCCCCTTTTTGTTCCCATTCCCCTTTATATTTATTGCAATTTACATTTCTTGTCATTTAAGTTTCTGCAATTTACATTGCTTGCTCTTTAAGCTTCCTGCCTATTTACATTCTGTAATTTAAGTTCACTGCTATTTACATTCTGCTGCAACAATTCTCACTCACCAATGTTAGCTTGACTAAACTAATCACCCACTAAAGTTGCTTGATCCATCGATCCCTGTGGGATCGACCTCACTCTTGTGAGTTATTACTACTTGATGCGACCCGGTACACTTGCCGGTGAGTTATGTGTGTTGGAAATTCGTTTTTCCGCAAAAACACCATCAAGTTTTTGGCGCCGTTGCCGGAGATTGATTAGATCAACAATGATTAAGTGGGTGAAAAGTCTAGATCAAGCATTTTTTTTTGTTTTTGTTCTCTGTTTTAAAGTGAAACTAAGGTGTTTGAGTTTTTGCCTCACTAAGAAATTCTCATCTCTGATATGAGTAATTTCAATTTTTCTTGGTGTTGTGTTTTCCAAAATTTAAATGGAGTTCAACTCATCTTATGATCAAACAAATTTTATGGGATATTACCCACCATCACCAATCTCTAATGGTGGCTGGGAATATCACCAAGAAAATACAAATTCTAAGCACTCCAATCCATGGAGAATTGCTTCAGAAACACAAGATGAGGGAGACAATCATATGGGATATTTCCCTCCACCACAAAATGATGCTATTCATGATTCTAATGGTGGCTGGGAAGGAAATTCTAATGCTCCATATGATATTCATCCAAATATATCACCACTTGACCATGCTTCAACAGAAATCCTCTATCAAAATTCACCACCCACACAAACTTCCATGAACCAAAGCCTCTCAAAGCTTGAGACCATGTTTGAAAAATATGAGAGGGAGGCACAGATATCCTGGAACGAGCAAGAGAATTCATTCAAAAACATGAAAATAATGTTAGCTCAATTGGTGAGTGCAACAAAGAAAGAGGAAGGGCAAGATGAGGAAGCCTCTGTGTCAAGTAAAATTTCAATGAAAAAAGAGGTGGTGGAAATATTTGAACCTGAAACTGCACTTGAGATGACAAGAGAACCTGAACACTCACAACCTCCTCAAACTCCCCTGGACCAAAAAGTCTCAACAATTGAATATGAAATTAAAAGATATGAATAGGAGATGAAGAAATGTTGGGAAGATCAACAAACCTCCTCAATGAAAAAGCTATTAAGTCAAATGTTGAGTGCAAGAGAGGAAGTGGAAGAGCAAGAAAGTGAGGAAGACACTAAAGAGAAGTCAAACTCAAGTGAAGCAGAGAAGTACATAGAAGAAAAGCTCATGGAACCACCAATGCAAAAGGCCCTAGATGAATACAAAACTCCAATAATCACACAGCAACCAAGTCTTGAATTCAAAGAAGTGAAGGCAACTAACAAGAGCACCAATTCTGTCCCTAATCCAGCAAGAAAGATCAATCAAGCCATTTGCAAAAGGAAGCTTGATGAGGAAAGGCCAAGGCAAGGGACAGTAGCTGAATCTTCTCCCCCTTTGAGGTCATTCCTCTTAACAAACCGGAAGAAGAGGAAGAAAGTGAAGAACAGGTAGACAGTAGGTACATTTCTTCTCCATGCTTTGTTTAAATTTCAATAAATTGGCATATGATTACATTCTAAGTTTGGTGTTGCCTTGCAACAAATTATTTTTAATCTTTTTGGATGATTGCATCAAATCAAAAATGAAAGTGACACACCAAGATTCTAAGTTTGGTGTGCCACTTATTTTCTATGCAACTCATCCAGCAACATCACTTGTCTGCATAATCATATTGCCTTTACATTGTTATTTTTCTTTGTTTTGACAATTCGTTTGCATTCTCTTTGTTTTAGTCACCTCTTTATTTTTAAGTTTTCTTTTATCAACTGTTTTTGTTAATACAGCATCAAGAGATCCTCATTCATGACAAATTTTTGGCTTGGTGATTGTATTCAAATAACAGTTTCTTTTGTTTAGTCTTATTTCAAATAAAATTGACATATGGTTGCATTCTAAGTTTGGTGTTGCTATGCAACAAAATTTGGTTCAATGTTTACTAAATACTTGCATCAATTCCAAGTGAGAGTGTCACACTAAGTTTGGTGTGCCACTTATTTCTTTTATGCAATGTATCATGCACACCATCCTATGTTTGCAATCACAAT
>NC_029775.3:43628409-43629254 GCF_000817695.3 Arachis duranensis | reverse complement strand
AAAAATGACAACAATAGAGAAGATGGACTACAAGGTTGTAAAGTTCCTTTTCCTCTCATTTATTTCCAGCATTTTAAATTGCATGATTGTCTTTATATTTTCTGTATACATGTGTGGTATGACTAAGCATAGCTTGAATTTGATTTGAAATATGTTGTTGTGACATTATGACTACCAACTTGAGTTTTGTGAATTCAAAAGCAAAAAAACCATCATGATCATAAAAAACAAGGAATTAAAGAAGAATTTAGCATGTGCATACAAGTATTGGAAAGCTAGTGTGATTGATTGTTGCTCAATTGCGCTAGGCTCAAGTGCAAAAGCACTCCCTCAAAGCTCAAGGCTCTGAGCATCAATGATTAGAGAGTCAAGAAAAGAAAAAAAATGATGAGCTTAATGAAGTCCTCTAATTAAATGCTTGTGGTGCTTATGTATCAAGTGGTAATACTTGAAAACAAAGCATTTAGAAGTCGTAGCTTTGTTATCAACTCATGGGGCAAAGCACCCAAAAGGAGAAGCTAAAAAAAAAATCAAATGCTTGTTTCAAGGAAAAATTATAAAGAAAAGATTTCATAAATTGAGCTAGATAGAAGCATCAATCATGTACATTTCTTTTGTGATTGTAGCATGCTTAGAAAACTAGCTTACCATGAACATTGAGTTGCTATTCCTCTTACCTTGGATTGTCAATCTTTATTGCATGATTCTTTTCTTGCTTGGGGACAAGCAAGGTTTAAGTTTGGTGTTGTGATGACAAGTCATCATATACCTATTTTTCTATGCTTTTTCATACAAGAAATTGATGATTGTGCTTAAATATTGAATGCTTTTGTACTTAAATGATA
>NC_029775.3:43622662-43628207 GCF_000817695.3 Arachis duranensis | reverse complement strand
GTGGCCCATGACCAAATTAAAGGAGAATAGGCAATCAGCACACACTGCCCTGCTCTTGCCAAGGGCAGGGAAGAATCGTGACCATGCCTACTTCAAAGGGCTATAACTTGAGGTTGGAAGCAAGAATTTTCGCTAAGTTAAAATCTGGCCGCTCACAACATGACCATGCCTACTTCAAAGGGCTATAACTTGAGCTACAGACGTCCGATTGATGTGCTTTCAGTTGTGTTGGAAAGCTGACATTCAGAGCTTTCCAACGATATATAGCAATCCATATTTGGCGTACAATTGAGGCATGAGTGAAAGGCATCTTTAAGGGCCAAAAATAAGCAAAAATAAACCAAAGTGCTTCAACCAAGGCTCGAAGCTGGAGCCTCACTCCAAAGCAAAGTAGCGCTTAATTTTCTGCTCTGCCCTCTTGGAGAGCAGGGCAATGTCGTGCTCTTCTTGAAGAAAATCCAAGAAAAATCAACTCCAAGTGCCACCCATGGGTTTCGAACCAAGCACCTAAGGGGAAGTGGGGGAGCGCTACACACAAGGGAGCTTGCGCGCATCACTTTGACACGGCCCAGGGAAGCATGGCACGCACCATGACAACATTGCCCTGCCCTCCACAAGGGCAGGGCAGCATCCTGAATGCCTATCCCACACTTGGCACGCACAATTTCCCTGTTCTGCCCTCCACAAGGGCAGGGCAGCCTCCTGGGAGCAACATGGGCCAAAATTCAACCAAAATTTCATTTAAATTCAATTCCTCTCCAAATTGAATCAAGGCCAACCAAACCCAAAATTTCATTTAAATTCAATTTTATTTTTGTAATTTGTTTTAATTTTATTTTCATTTTTCATTTTGTAAAGCGTATATAAAGGCATCAATAGGAGCTGAATTAGGGAGGAAAGCTCCACTAGGGAGCATTAGGATTTGAGAGTTCTCTCCTTTAGTTTTTTTTTTTCTAACTTAAATCTGGAATTGAGAGTGAAGGAATTCTGTTTCCCTCTTGGTCTAAGATTTCTCTTGTTATTCTTCTGCAAAATTTCAGTGAATTAAGGATTTGAACCAAAACTCTCTTTGCTGCTTTCATCTTCTTTCCTTCTGCAATTGTTCTTGGTTGGATCAAGGAAGGAATTGAGATCTAGACTTGTTTTCTAGTCTCTTTGATTTCCTGAGATCTTCAATCTCATTTGGCAATTAAACTGAATTTAATTTCTGTTTGCTTCTTCAAGCAATTCTGCTTTCTGTTTAAGATTTGTTGCAAGTTACTCTTCTGCTTGATTGCTCCTTACATTCTCTTGTTGAATTTTAATTCCCAGCACCCATGTCCTTTTACTTTTCATGCAATTTAATTCTTATGCAATTGTTCCAAGTTCTGCTTGCTGCTTGCTTTAATCTCCATGTTCCCATTCCCCTTTATATTTACTGCAATTTACATTTCTTGTCATTTAAGTTTCTGCAATTTACATTGCTTGCTCTTTAAGCTTCCTGCCTATTTACATTCTGTAATTTAAGTTCACTGCTATTTACATTCTGTTGCAACAATTCTCACTCACCAATGTTAGCTTGACTAAACTAATCACCCACTAAAGTTGCTTGATCCATCAATCCCTGTGGGATCGACCTCACTCTTGTGAGTTATTACTACTTGATGTGACCCGGAACACTTGCCGGTGAGTTATGTGTGTTGGAAATTCGGTTTTCGACAAAAACACCATCACCATGCTTGACTCAACTTCTTTCTGCAAACAAAGCTAAGCCCACAGAAGACTGTAACTACTTCAACTAAAGATTAAAGGCCAAGATCCAAGACTTGCAGAGCTAATAGAAGATCATAGGAGTAGTATATATAATAGTAGTTTTGAACTAGAAAATGGGATGGGGATCTGGAGGATTCAAAAGTTGTAAACACTCTGTATATTTACTTTCTCTACAATTTAGTTTATTTTACAATGCACTTTTCATTTTTGCTTTCCATTTCCAGAGCTATGAACAACTAAACCCCTTTTCATTGGGTTAGGGAGCTCTGATGTAAGTTGATGGATCAATTGTAGTTTTCATTCTTCTTCTTCTTTCTTTTCTCTTGATTTTACTAGAAAGCTTTTGATCTTCATCCAATTGGGTAGTTGTCTTGGAAAAGAGGAATGAGGAGATCATGCTAGAAATGCTTTCTCATGCTAGACCGGATTGGGATTTGGATGGATATAGTGACATATAATCCTACCAACACTTTGATTCGGAAATGCATGTGGTCTAATCAGCGACCATATTTCATCTCTTTCCATGAGCAATTAAATCAAGGAATTGGGCAATTGTTCAAGCTTAGAGAGATTGGTTTGCCAAATAATTGGGATCCGATCACCTAAGATTGCCAAGGAGATCAATGAATGCATTGATTGAGGAAGAGATGAAAATGAACTTGATCTTACCACTTCTCTTTAAGTTCTACTATTTACTTTGATGTTTATCTCCCCAATCCTATTTTAAGATTCTACAATTTACTTTTCTGCAAATTTATATTCCACCATTTACTTTCAGCACTTACATTCCCAGTCATTTATCTTTCCTGCCATTTAATTTTCTGCAACTCTCAACTCAACTTTGCTTAGCTCAACTAGAACATTTCTCTAATTAAAGTTGCTCGACCAATCAATCTCTGTGGTATTCAACCTCACTTTATTGTGAGTTTTTACTTGACGACCATTCGGTATACTTGCCGGGGGAAATTTGTAGCGATACATGTTTTCGTGCATCAAGTTTATGGCGCTGTAGCCAGGAATTGATTTTGTGTTGACAATGATTAAATTAAAGGATAACTAGATTGAGCAATTTTCTTTTCTTTTGTTAGTTAGTTTTTGTTTCAGTTTGCTTAGTGCTATTTTCTGCAATTTAAGTGGTTTTTCCTTATCCGCTAACTATTTGTGATATTGCCTCACTAAGAATCCCTCATTTATTACAATGGAGATTCCAATTTATTTTGGTGATTATTGTTTGAGACAGAGCTTTTTGCAGGAAAGAAAGGAGCATCCATCACATTTTAGTCAATCAAATTTCATGGGAAACTCTCCACCACCACAGAATGATTCACAATATTATGCTCATGGTGGGTGGGAGTATCAAGAACATGAAATGGGGTACTTTCCAGAGCCATAAAATGGTCCATATTTTGGTGAAACTGATCAATACTCAAGTGGTGGTTGGAAAGATCAAAATCAAAGAGATTTCACTCATTCATACACAATTCATCAAGAGCCATCACCTCTCAATTATCCAACCTCACCTCCAAGTTTTACATGCCTAAATTCTTCATCACTTGAGTATACCTCATGATGAGCGGATAATTTATACGCTTTTTGGCATTATTTTTAGGTAGTTTTTAGTAAGATCTAGCTACTTTTTGGGATGTTTTTATTAGTTTTTATGCAAAATTCACATCTCTGGACTTTACTATGAGTTTGTGTGTTTTTCTGTGATTTCAGGTATTTTCTGTCTGAAATTGAAGGACCTGAGCAAAAATCTGATTCAGAGGCTGACAAAGGACTGCTGATGCTGTTGGATTGTGACCTCCCTGCACTCGAAGTGGATTTTCTGGAACTACAAAACTTCAAATAGCTCCTTCTCAATTGCGTTGGAAAGTAGACATCCAGGGCTTTCCAGCAATATATAATAGTCCATACTTTCCCCGTGTTTTGACGATGCAAACTGGCGTTCAAACGCCCCTTATCTACCCTATATTCTGAAGTCAAAACGCCAGAGCTGGCATAAAAATTGGAGTTAAACGCCCAAACTGGCATAAAAGTTGGCATTTAACTCTAAGAGAAGTCTCTACACATGTAAAAGCTCAATGCTCAGCCCAAGCACACACCAAGTGGGTCCGGAAGTGGATTTCTGCACCATTTACCTATTTCTGTAAACCCTAGTAGCTAGTTTAATTATAAATAGGACATCTTACTATTGTATTTTCATCTTTGGAATTTGACATCTTTGGAATGTTTTCCTTAGACATTGAGGGCTGGCCTCACGGCCATGCCTACCTTCATCACTTATGTATTTTCAACGGTGGAGTTTCTACACACCATAGATTAAGGTGTGGAGCTCTGCTGTTCCTCGAGTATTAATGCAATTACTATTGTTCTTCTATTCAATTCATGCTTATTCTTGTTCTAAGATACTCACTCACACTTCAACATGATGAATGTGATGATCCGTGACACTCATCATCATTCTCACCTATGAACGCGTGACTGACAACCACTTTCGTTCTACTTAAGATTGAGCGTGTATCTTTTAGCCTCCATTCCGAAAGATCGGAGTCTTCGTGGTATAAGCTATAATTATTGGCAGCCATTCCTGAGATCCGGAAAGTCTAAACCTTGTCTGTGGTATTTCGAGTAGGATCTGGGAAGGGATGACTGTGATGAGCTTCAAACTCGCGAGTGTTGGGTGTAGTGACAGACACAAAAGGATCACGCGATTCTATTCCAACATGATCGAGAACCGACAGATGATTAGCCATGCGGTGACAGCGCATTTGGACCATTTTCACTGAGAGGACGGGAGGTAGCCATTGACGCCGGTGAAACCCAAACACACAGCTTGCCATGGAAAGGAGTATGAAGGATTGGATGAAGGCAGTAGGAAAGTAGAGATTCAAAAGGAGCAAAACATCTCCATACACTCATCTGAAATTTTCACCAATGAATTACATAAGTATCTCTATCTTTACTTTGTGTTTTATTTATCTTTTTAATTATTAAAACTCTATCACCCATTTGAATCCGCCTGACTGAGATTTACAAGGTGACCATAGCTTGCTTCAAGCTGACAATCTCTGTGGGATCGACCCTTACTCAGGTAAGGTATTACTTGGACGACCTAGTGCATTTGCTGGTTAGTTGTGCGAAGTTGTGAAAAAGAGTTAAGATTGCAATTGTGTGTACCAAGTTGTTGGCGCCATTGCGTATCACAATTTTGTGCACCACCTTAGCATAAACTTCCATCCCAAATCCATATAATTCATTTCACCATCCACAAAATTCAATCGATTACCCACAAGAGTCATACCACTTTCAGAACACACAACCACAAAACAACCAATTCCATTCACAAGCCAACCCCAACCAACCATCACAAACTACCCAACCTCCTTTAGATGGACTTTCTAGGATGGAACTCATCATTGAAGAACTCAAAAAAAGTAAAGAATATGATAGACTTGCTAGGATAGAACTTGTTCATACCCTGGGTCAAGCTGTCCGACCCGGGATGCTTAGCGACAAGCTGACCGACCTCTTCAGGCCAAATGCCCGACCTCTTCTCAAAGAGCTCGGCCAAAATGCCCGACCTCTTCTCAAAGAGCTCGGCCAAAATGCCCGACCTCTTCTCAAAGAGCTCGGCCAAATGCCCGACCTCTTCTCAAAGAGCTCGGCCATCTCGCCAAAGGAGCCCAAAGCAGGCCCAAACGAAGGAACACAGCCCAACCTAAAGGCAGCTAAAGCCCAGAAAGATAATGGCGGTTCCCTTGAAGATAAGATGACCTCACTTAAAGATAAG
>NC_029775.3:43616071-43621039 GCF_000817695.3 Arachis duranensis | reverse complement strand
CCTCTAAAGCTAGTCTTTCCTTTAGGAGTTGATTAGGACTTGAGGAATCAAATTGATTCATCCACTTGACTTTCCTCCATGGTTAGAGGTTGACTAAGTGGGAGCAATGGACAATTTACCATCACAATTGAGGAGGATAACTAGGATAGGACTTCTAGTTCTCATACCTTGCCAAGAGCTTTGCTAGTTGTTAGTTCATTTTTCTTGTCTAAAATCTTAAAAACCCCAAATATCACTCACAACCAATAACAAGACACTTTATTGTAACTCCTAGGGAGAACGACCCGAGGTTTGAATACTTCGGTTTATAGATTTTAGGGGTTTGTACTTGTGACAAACAAATTTTTGTATGAGAGGATTATTGTTGGTTTAGAGACTATACTTCGACGAGATTTCATTTGTAAAATTCTAAACCGTCAAAAATCCAATCGTCAGATCTCAATACCATTATTAAAATGTGTGCCGACTTCCAACACAAAGGAAGTTTTAGAAGAAGTACACAGTGGCATCTGTGGAAATCATCACGGGGCACAGGCGCTCACTAAAAAAGTACTCTGGGCAGGATTTTATTGGCCAACTCTATAAAGAGAAGCCACAAAATTTGTAAAGACATGTCCACCATGTCAGAAACATGCCAACTTCCATATCGCCCCGCCAGAGAAACTCACTAGCGTAATTTTACCGTGGCCATTCACAAAATGGGGACTCGACCTTCTCGGACATTTCCCTCAGGGAATGGGATAAGTCAAATTCCTCATAGTAGGGATAGACTATTTCACAAAATGGATCGAGGCAGAACCCTTAGCTCACGCCACCACTCAAAGAAGTCGAAAATTCCTATATAGAAACATTGTCAAGGTTTGGGGTTCCATACTCCATCACCACAGAAAACAATATTCAATTTACAGATACGGGCTTCAGAAAATTGGTGACCGATTTGAACATAAAACACCAATTTACGTCCGTAGAACACCCTCAGGCCAATGGACAAGCAAAAGCTGCCAATAAAGTCATATTGGCCGGGCTAAAACGAAGATTACAGGATGCAAAGGGAGCCTGGGCTGAAGAGCTCCCACAAGTCCTATGGGCATATCGAACAACGCCATATTCCACCACAAAGGAATCCTCTTTCAGATTAGCTTACGAGATGGAGGCAATGATCCCAGTAGAGGTCCTCGCCCAGAGTGATCCATTATAGTGAAGAGGCCAATTCTCAACTTCAAAGGGAAGAACTCGACCTACTTCTAGAAATTTGAGAAAGAGCTCGGATCAGAGAAGAGGCATTAAAACGTCGAATGGCTTCAAGATACAATCAAAAGGTAATATCGTGAGGTTTTGCCGAGAACGACCTCATCCTAATCCGAACTGATATCGGAACAACTCGACCTGGAGAATGAAAGCTGGAAGCAAATTGGAAAGGACCCTACCGAGTCATAGAAGTACTTAGAAAGGGCTACTATAGACTGTCCGAACTAGAAGGGCGAGAGCTTCCCAGGTAATGGCATGCCTGCAACCTAAGAAGATAATATAGTTAGAGGTAATAAAGATCTTAGGATAAGGTACACTCTCTTTCTTGAAAATGTTTTTTAATGAGGTGCCAAGCCAAGATCTACAAAATTGCTCGACCTATAGGGATAAAACTCCCACATATGTGCATTTTTCTTCCGAATAAAGTTTTTTAGATTTTCTACAAATTCTCAAGACGCATTAGTCTGAAATGCTAAAAAATTCATCGCCCGATTATAAAGCTACAAGATTGGTAGAAAGTGAAGATCAAAATTCACTGTCCGACCACAATAAAGATAAAAAAAGATGAAAACCAAATGCATCAAAAGGTCAACCAAACAAGGATCAAACCTGACTTCGAAAAAATTGGCAAAGATGAAAAAGCGACAAAACAGAATAATGCGAGAAGTTATCGAAAGTAATCCATAGAAAGGACTTGACGAGGTCTTAATAAAATGGGTTGCTAAAAATAACTTAAAAGACAGGCAGACATAGAGAAGTCAGACCAGTCGATCACAATAACCAAAGTTATAAAAAGTCAATCCCTGAAAAGAGGCCTGGCCAGCCCTAAAAAAGAGGATTACTAAAAATAACTTAGAAGGGACCGACGTAAAGAAGTCGGCCCCAAAATCAAAAAGTTATAAAAAGTAATCCCTGAAAGAGACCTGACAGAGGTCCAATAAAGAGGATTACTAGAAATAACTTAGAAGCGACCGACATGAAGAAGTCGGCCCAAAGCTACAGCTTGGAACAACAAGAAAAAGTCGGACCAACAAAAGCTACAGCTTGGACCGACAAGAAGAAGTCGGACCAACGAAAACCACAGCTTGGACCGACAAGAAGAAGTTGGACCAACGAAAGCTACAGCTCGTCGACACGATTGGACCAACGAAAAGCGTGCGCTAAAAGGGACATAGCTTTGCCCAAAAAGCCACGGCTCCATGACAAAGGCTATCAAAATTGTTCAGACCAACTAAAAAGGTTCTACCAAAGAGCACTAAAAAGTCGTCGGACAGGTTAGCCCCAAGGACCACCTCAACCAAGCAGAAAGTGGACAAAACCGGCAGTGATCAAAAGAGGTCGGACAACAAAATACCGACACTCTACAAAGATCCACAAAGGGGACAAAGACATCTCGCAACAGCCAAAGGAATGCCAAGAATGCTTTGATAAAAGGTACGAAGTCTTGAAAAAAGACACTACTTAAAAGGCAAAAGCACAAATCAAAACGGCGCTAAAAAGTCATCCAAACAGACTATAAAAGGTTTCCCATCAGGAACTATACCTAAAAAGTTGTTGGATTATGACTAAAAAGCCCGAACAGCAAAGACAAACAAGTCGGAAGAAGGCTGAAAAGACCTCTCAACAAAAACTAAAAAAGGCAATGCCAAACTCGCACAAGATAAAACTACTCAAGATCGACCAAAGTCAGGATGCTTGAGTACGACTTCCCCCAAAGAGAGCACGATCTCACGGAAAGATCGAACTCAAGCAGGGGCAAAGTTGTACAGGTCGACGTCAGATAAAAAGAGGCGCAAGTACGATCTCAAAAGAGAACAAGCTAAAAAGTTAGGAAACAACTTAAGACTCAAATGTGCTTAGCCAAAAGGGATACAACCCCACTCAAAGAAGGCACAATCTCAAACAGGGCTACGAACATCATCCGAGACTAAAAAAGGTTCTACATAAAGAACACTAAAAAAAATCATTGGACAAATCACTAAAAGTCCGGATATCAAGCCGCAAGGACAACTTCGCCAAAGCAGAGGGTTGTCAACACAAACTTAAAGCAAGGCGTGATCCAGAAGGCAAGGGTAGAAAACCCACACTACTACTCAAAAGAGGACGGACTGTGAAGTACCAAACCTCTAGAAAATCTGCAAAAGATTTCAAAGCAATGAAGAATCAAAGCCAGACAGATGCTTGAGCACGACTTCCAAAGAGATCGAACTCAAGCAGGGGCACTGTTCATACCCTGGGTCAAGCTGTCCGACCCGGGATGCTTAGCGACAAGCTGACCGAACTCTTCAGGCCAAATGCCCGACCTCTTCTCAAAGAGCTCGGCCAAAATGCCCGACCTCTTCTCAAAGAGCTCGGCCAAATGCCCGACCTCTTCTCAAAGAGCTCGGCCAACTCGCCAAAGGAGCCCAAAGCAGGCCCAAACGAAGGAACACAGCCCAACCTAAAGGCAGCTAAAGCCCAGAAAGATAATGGCGGTTCCCTTGAAGATAAGATGACCTCACTTAAAGATAAGGTAAAGATAAGATAAGATAACTAACTTATCTTATCCACAAGAGGCCACATCTCACCATTATAAATACACTGGAGCACCCAGGTATAACTCATATTCTAATTCTACTCAATATCTGCTTGGACCCATGCTAACTTAAGCATCGGAGTGTCATTGCAGGTACAACCACCAACCACTCCACATATCAAGCTCGGGTCCCTGACCCCCACCTCGGGCCTCACTAAGACGTCCGAGCTACTCGTTTCAGGTAACCCCCGGAACAGAACTCATCCTTGAAGAAATGATAAAAACAAACAAAGAGGAGAAAAGAGTAAAAAGGGAGCATGAAGAAATATTAAGACAGATAGCACAATCCTATTCTGAAGAACAATTCATTGAAGAGCTGAGATCTCAAAGAGAGGCCACTTCACCCCCTCTAGGAATAGAGGAGTTCATTCTATGGTCAAGAAAAAGTGTGGAATCAGAAGAACAAGAAAAAGAGGCATCCATATCAAGTGAAATTCCTATAAAGAAGGAGGAGGTTGTGAGAGTAAATAAGCCTAAGGCTCCATACCCACAGAGGCTACTAAGGGTGAAAAAGGAACATGCAAAATCATGCATTAGAAAGGAAGGAAATTGATGGTGTTTTTGTGGAAAAACGAATTTCCAACACACAAATCCAACCGGCAAGTATACAGGGTCGCATCAAGTAGTAATAACTCACAAGAGTGAGGTCGATCCCACAGGGATTCATGGATCAAGCAACTTTAGTGGGTGATTAGTTTAGTCAAGCTAACATTGAGTGAATTGTGTGAAGTGTAGCCAACAGAAAGTAAATGGCAGAAATCTTAAAGATGCAGAAAGTAAATTGGCAAGTAACTTAAAGAGCAAGAAATGTAAATTGCAAGAATCTTAAATGACAAGAAATGTAAATTGCATTAAATGTAAAGGAGAGTGGGTGCTGGAAATTAAAGGAAGCAATAAATTAAGCAACTGAAAATTTAAATTGCAGGAAGAATAAAAGGATTTTGGGAGCTGGGATTCAAGAAATCAAACAAGAAATTGTAAATGCCAATCAAACAGAGAAGTAAAAGATGTAGTAACTTGCAACCGATCTCAAACAGAAAGCATAATTGCTTGAAGAAGCAAATAGAAATTAAATTCAACTCAATTGGAAAATCAAAATGAAGATCTCAGGAAATCAAAGAGACTAGAAAACAAGTCTAGATCTC
>NC_029775.3:43614186-43616014 GCF_000817695.3 Arachis duranensis | reverse complement strand
AATTATGCAGAAGAACAAAGCAGAGATGTTGCAGATGGAGAATGAAAATAGAATTCCTTCCAATCTCCACCCAAGCTTCAAAACAGAAATGAAAACTCAAAGAGAGAGCTATCTACTACTACTACTCCCTAATGGAGCAGGCCTCTATTAGAGCCTTTATATAGGCTTTACAAAATGAAAAATGAAAATGAAATTAAAAACAAATTACAAAAATAAAAATCCTAATTTAATTGATCCATGTGCCTTTGAGTGATGATGTGGGCTTTGCTTGCTTTGGATTTGAGGAGAAATGGGTTTGGTTGGCCTTGATTCAATTTGGTGAGGAATTGAATTAAATTGAATTTTGGTTGATTTTGGCCCATATGTTGCTCCCAAGAGGCTGCCTTGCCCTTGTGGAGGGCAGAGCAAGGAAGCCTTGTGTAAGGATCCAACTAGCGTGCCAAATTTTGGGAGGGGCATCAGGATGCTGCCCTGCCCTTGTGGAGGGCAGGGCAATGTTGTCATGGTGCATCCAAGCTTTGCCTCCCTGCCCGTGCTGTGATGCGCCAAGGATGTACGCCCAAGCTCCTGGCCGTGCCAAATTGTGCGTGCCATGCATCAAGGAATGCTGCTCTGCCCTCCTTGTGGGCAGCGCTTTCCTTGTTCTTGGGTGAAGTCCCAAGTTTGAATCTTGGTGGAGGAAGTTGTTGCAATTTTTCCTTGGTTTCCTTGGCACCTAGTTCACGTATAAGGCTTGGCTTCCTTGGAGGTCTTGTGTTCGAACCTTGGTGAAAGCATTTGGGGGAGCAATTTTCCTTGATTCTTCATGAAGAGAAACACGACATTGCCCTGCTCTCCAAGAGGGCAGAGCAGAATAATGAGCGCTACTTTGCTTTGGAGTGAAGCTCCAGCTTCGAACCTTGGTGGAAGCACTTTGGTTTATTTTTGCTTATTTTTGGCCCTTAAAGATGCCTTTCACTCATGCCTCAATTTTACGCCAAATATGGATTGCTATATATCGTTGGAAAGCACATCAATTGGACGTCTGTAGCTCAAGTTATAGCCCTTTGAAGTAGGCATGGTCATGCTGTGAGCGCCCAAATTTTACCTTAGCGAAAATTCTTGCTTCCAACCTCACTTTGCATCACGATACTGCTCTGCCCTTGGCAAGAGCAGGGCAGTGTGTGCTGATTGCCTATTCTCCTTTAATTGGTCATGGGCCACGCTTTTAAAAGCGTGGCCTAAGGCTCCAAAGTGTGCTCCAACTTCAAAGTGTGTCCCAAAGCTCTTTTTTTCTCCTTTTTTTGTGCTTCTTTGCTTCTTTTTCTTCTTATTTCCTACAAGATTTATAAGATTAAAAGATCAAGGAAATATACCAATTAAGTATAAAAGCATTCAATATTTAAGCACAAATCATCAATTTCTTATATGAAAAAGCATAGAAAAATAGGTATATGATGACATGTCATCACAACACCAAACTTAAACCTTGGTTGTCCCCAAGCAAGAAAAGAATCATGCAATAGAAATTGACAATCCAAGGTAAGAAGAATAGTAACTCAATGTTCATGGTAAGCTAGTTTTTTTATGCATGCTTCAATAACAAAAGAAATGTAAATGATTGATGCTTCTATCTAGCTCAATTTATGAAATCTTTTCCTTATAACTTTTCCTTAAAACAAGTATTTGATTTTTTTTCTTTTTTTTAGCTTCTCCTTTTGGGTGCTTTGCCCCATGAGTTTATAACAAAGCTACGACTTCTAAATGCTTTGTTTTCAAGTATTACCACTTGATACATAAGCACCACAAGCATTTAATTAGAGGACTTCATTAAGCTCATCATTTTTTT
>NC_029775.3:43612480-43613916 GCF_000817695.3 Arachis duranensis | reverse complement strand
CACTTCAATTAAATAAAATCTAATGCAATTGAGCAACAATTAATCATACTAGTTTTCCAATACTTGTATGCACATGCTAAAATCTTCTTTAATTCCTTGTTTGTTTATGATCATGATGCTTTATTGCTTTTGAATTCACAAAACTCAAGTTGGTAGTCACAATGTCACAACAACATATTTCAAATCAAATTCAAGCTATGCTTAGTCATACCACACATGTATACAGAAAATATAAAGACAATCATGCAATTTAAAGTGCTGGAAATAAATGAGAGGAAAAGGAACTTTACAACCTTGTAGTCCATCTTCTCTATTGTTGTTTGCAAACATAAGATGGTGAGCACAATACATTGCATAAAGGATAAGTGGCACACCAAACTTAGTGTGACACTTTCACTTGAAATTAATGCAAGTATCTAGTAAGAATTAGAACCAAATTTTGTTGCATAGCAACACCAAACTTAGAATGCAACCATATGTCAATTTTATTTGAAATAAAACTAAACAAAAGAAACTGTTATTTGTTGAATACAATCACCAAGCCAAAAATCTATCATGAATAAGGATCTCTTGATGCTGTATTAACAAAAACAGTTGATAAAAGAAAACTTAAAAATAAAGAGGTGACTAAAACAAAGAGAATGCAAACGAAATGTCAAAACAAAGAAAAATAACAATGTAAAGGCAATATGACAAAAGAAAAATAACAATGCAAAGGCAATATGATTATGCAGACAAGTAGTGTTGCTTGAACGAATTGCATAGTAAATAAGTGGCACACCAAACTTAGAATCTTGGTGTGTCACTTTCATTTTTGATTGGATGCAATCATCCAAAAAGATTGAAAATAATTTGTTGCAAGGAAACACCAAACTTAGAATGTAATCATATGCCCATTTATTGAAATTTAAACAAAGCATGGAGAAGAAATGTGCCTACTGTCTACCTGTTCTTCACTTTCTTCCTCTTCTTCCAGTTTGTTAAGAGGAATGACCTCAAAGGAGGAGAAGTTCCAGCTATTTATCCTTGAAACTAGTTGAATTAGTTTGATGTGGTGACAATACTTTTTGTTTTCTGAATGAATGCTTGAACAGTGCATATGTCTTTTGAACTTGTTGTTTTGAGAATGTTAAAAAAATTTGTTGGTTCTTGAAAGAATGAGGAAAAAGAGAACTATTATTGAGGATCTGAAAAATCATCAGATTGATTCTTGAAGCAAGAAAAAGCAGTGGATACAAAAAAAAATTTCGAAAAAAAAAGAGAGAGAAAAGAAAAAGAAAAAGAAAGAAATAAAGTTGTGATCCAAGGCAACAAGAGTGTGCTTAAGAACCCTGGACACCTCTAATTGGGGACTTTAGCAAAGCTGAGTCACAATCTGAAAAGGTTCACCCAATTATGTGTCTGTGGCATGTATGTATCCGGTGGTAATACTGGAA
>NC_029775.3:43606480-43611414 GCF_000817695.3 Arachis duranensis | reverse complement strand
TGGATTCTATTCCGGCCTGATTGAGAACCGACAGATGAATTCTGCGTGCTGTGACAGAGCATATGCAATCATTTTCACTGAGAGGATGGGAGGTAGCCATTGACAACGGTGAAACCCTACATACAGCTTGCCATGGAAGGAGACTTGCGTGTTTGAAGAAGAAGACAGTAGGAAAGCAGAGATTCAGAAGATGGAGCATCTCCAAACCTCAACCTATTCTCCATTACTGCAAAACAAGTAATCATTTCATGTTCTTTTGCTTTTCACAATCAATCCTGATAATTTCTGACATCCTGACTAAGATTTACAAGATAACCATAGCTTGCTTCAAGCCGACAATCTCCGTGGGATCGACCCTTGCTCACGCAAGGTATTACTTGGACGACCCAGTGCACTTGCTGGTTAGTTGTGCGGGGTTGCAAAAGTGTGATTGCAATTTCGTGCACCAGAATACCACAGACAAGGTTAGACTTTTCAGACTCCCATGAATGCCGCCATCAATTCTAGCTTATACCATGAAGATTCTGATCAAGGAATCCAAGAGATATGCGCCCGGTCTAAGGTAGAACGGAAGTGGTTGTCAGTCACGCGCATTCATAGGTGAGAATGATGATGAGTGTCATGGATCATCACATTCATCAAGTTGAAGTGCAACGAATATCTTAGAACAAGAATAAATTGAATTGAATAGAAAATAGTAGTAATTGCATTGAAAGTTGAGGTACAGCAGAGCTCTACACCCTTAATCTATAGTGCGTAGAAACTCCACCGTTGAAAATACATAAGTGAAAGGTCCAGTCATGGCCGAATGGCCAGCCCCCAAAACGTGATCAATAGTTTCCTAAGATGAATAATAAAATAAAACTGAGACCAAAGATGTCTAATACACTAGTAAAAAGTTCTATTTATACTAAACTAGCTACTAGGGTTTACAGAAGTAAGTAATTGATGCATAAATCCACTTCCAGGGCCCACTTGGTGTGTGCTTGGGCTGAGCTTGATCTATCCACAAGCTGAGGCTTCTCTTGGAGTTGAACGCCAATTTGTAACGTGTTTTGGGCGTTCAACTCTGGTTCGTGACGTGTTTCTGGCATTTGACTCCAGAATGCAGCATGGAACTGGCATTGAACGCCAGTTTTCGTCGTCTAATCATGAATAAAGTATAAACTACCATATATTTATGGAAAGATCTAGATGTTTATTTTCCAACGCCATTGAGAGCGTGCCATTTGGAGTTCTGTAGCTCCAGAAAATCCATTTCGAGTGCAGGGAGGTCAGATTCCAACAACATCAGCAGTCCTTTGTCAGCCTCCTATCAGAGTTTTGCTCAGGTCCCTCAATTTCAGCCAGAAAAATACCTGAAATCACAGAAAAACACACAAACTCATAGTAAAGTCCAGAAATGTAAATTTCGCATAAAAACTACTGAAAACATCCCTAAAAGTAACTAGATCCTACTAAAAACTACCTAAAAACAATGCCAAAAAGCGTATAAATTATCTGCTCATCACAACACCAAACTTAAATTGTTGCTTGTCCCCAAGCAACTGAAAATCAATTAGGATAAAAAGAAGAGAATATACCATAAATTCCAAAATATCAATGAATATTAATTCTAATTAGATGAGCGGGACTTGTAGCTTTTTGCTTCTGAACAGTTTTGGCATCTCACTTTCTCCTTTGAAGTTTAGAATGATTGGCTCCTAGTTACGTATGTTGATTCTTGAACACAGCTACTTTTATGAGTCTTGGCCGTGGCCCTAAGCACTTTGTTTTCTAGTATTACCACCTGATACATAAATGCCACAGACACATGACTTGGTGAACCTTTTCAGATTGTGACTTAGCTTTGCTAGAGTCCCCAGTTAGAGGTGTCCAGAGCTCTTAAGCACACTCTTTTTGCTTTGGATCACGACTTTAACTACTCAGTCTCAAGCTTTTCACTTGGACCTGCATGCCACAAGCACATGGTTAGGGACAGCTTTGATTTAACCGCTTAGGCCTGGATTTTATTTGCTTGGGCCCTCCTATCCATTGATGCTCAAAGGCTTGGATCCTTTTTACCCTTGCCTTTTGGTTTTAAGGGCTATTGGCTTTTTCTGCTTGCTTTTTTCTTTTTCTTTCTTTCTATTTTGTTCGCACTTTTCTCTTTTTTTTTCACAAGCTTTTGCTTTTTCACTGCTTTTTCCTACTTCAAGAATCAATTTCATGATTTTTCAGATTGTCAATAACATTTCTCTTTGTTCATCATTCTTTCAAGAGCCAACAACTTTAACATTCATAAACAACAAGATCAAAAATATGCACTGTTCAAGCATTCATTCAGAAAACAAAAAGTATTATCACCACATCAATATAATTAAACTAAATTCAAGGATAAATTTGAAATTCATGTACTTCTTGTTCTTTTTGAATTTAAAAACATTTTTCATTTACGAGAGGTGAAGGATTCATGGAATTATTCATAACTTTAAGACATAGTTACTAACTACTAATGATCATGAAGTAGAGACACAAAAACATAGATGAACATATAACATAAAAATCGAAAAATAGAGAAATAAGAACAACGAATGAGTCCGCCTTAGTGATGGTGGTGCTTTCTTCTTGAAGAACCAATGGTGCTTTTTGAGCTCCTCTATGTCTCTTCCTTGCCTTTGTTGCATGATCCCTAATGATTTTGGTGCTTTTATCCTTAGTTGCTCCCAATAATTGTGTGGAGGGAAATCTATCCCTTGAGGTATCTCAGGGATTTCTTGATTTGCAGTCACATGTTCTACCACTGAGCTATAGACCCTTTAGATGAATCTTTCCATCTCCCATGACTCAGAGGTGGAAGCTTTTGTCTTCCCTTTTCTCTTTTTTTTTTTGAGGTTTCTCTGGCCTTAGGTGCCGTCAATGGTTATGGAAAAACAAAAAAGCTATGCTTTTACCACACCAAACTTAGAATGTTGCTTGTCCTCGAGCAAAAGAAGAAAGAATAAAAGAAGAAGAAGAAGATATAGAGGAGATGGAGGAATGTGTGTATTTGGCTATATGGGTGGGATTGGGTGGGAAAGAGATGGATGGATGTGAGTGGTAAATGGGGTAATTGAGAAGAGAGATTGAGGTGATTGGTGAAGGGTTTTTGGGAAAGTGTGTTATATGATTAATTAGGAGGTAAGGTGGGAATATGTTAGGTGGGGATCTTGTGGGGTCCACAGATCCTGAGGTGTCAATGATTTACATCCCTACACCAATTAGGCATGAAAAATGCCTTAGCATACCATTCTGGCATTTAAACGCCGAAGTGATGCACGTTCTGGGCATTTAACGCCCATGTGTAGCATGTTTCTGGCGTTGAACGCCAGTTCCATGCTTGTTACTGGCGTTCAGTGCCAGCTTTCCTCAAGGAATATTCCTGGCGTTCAAATGCCAGGATGTTGCTTATTTCTGGCATTCAACGCCAGATCCATGCTCTGTTCTGGCGTTGAACGCCAGCCAGATGCACCTTACTGGCGTTTAAACGTCAGTAAGTCCTTCCTCCAGGGTGTAATTTTTCTTCTGCTATTTTTTATTCTGTTTTTAATTTTAATAAATTTTTTTCGTGACTCCACATGATCATGAACCTAATAAAACACAAAATAAAATTAAAATTAGATAAATAAAAATTGGGTTGCCTCCCAACAAGCGCTCTTTTAATGTCACTAGCTTGATAGTGGGCTCTCATGGAGCCTTAGAGAAGTTCAGAGCATGATGAAGGTCTCCCAACACCAAACTTAGAGTTTGAATGTCGGGTCTTCTCAATACCAAACTTAGAGTTTGGTTGTGGCCTCCCAACACCAAACTTAGAGTTTAACTGTGGGGGCTTTATCTGACTCTGTACTGAAAGAAGCTTTTCATGCTTTCTCTCCAATGTTACAGAGGGATGGTCGTGTGCCTTAAACACAAAGTAGTCCCCATTCAATTGAAGGACTAATTCTCCTCTGTTAACATCAATCACAGCACCTGCTATGGCTAGGAAAGGTCTTCCAAGGATGATGCATTCATCATCTACCTTCCTAGTGTCTAAGATTATGAAATCAGCAGGGATGTAAAGGCCTTCAACCTTTACTAACACGTCCTCTACTAATCCATAAGCTTGTCTTACTGACTTGTCTGCCAATTATAATGAGAATAAGGCAGGCTGTACCTCAATGATCCCTAGTTTCTCCATTACAGAGAGTGGCATAAGATTTATCCCTGATCCCAGGTCACACAGAGCCTTGTTAAAGGTCATGGTGCCTGGTGGACGAAATTGTGATTCCTTTATTATTGTATTTTGTAAAATTCATTGCTTTTTCAACTATGTGTGGACACAACTCTGTTCAACTTAACCAGCAAGTGTACTGGTCATCCAAGTAATACCTTACGTGAGTAAGGGTCGATCCCACAGAGATTGTTGGTATGAAGCAAGATATGGTCACCTTGTAAATCTCAGTTAGGCAGATTAAATGTTTATGGATTTCGAAAATTAGTAAATAAATAGAAAACAAAAAGGGATAGAAATACTTATGTAAAGCAATAGTGGAAATTTCAGATAAGTGTGTGAAGATGCTGTGATCCTCTCGTATCTCTATTTTCTTATTACATTCATCCAATCCTTCCTACTCCTTTCCATGGCAAGCTGTATGTAGGGCATCACCGTTGTCAATGGCTACATCCCATCCTCTCAGTAAAAATGTTCCTATGCTCTGTCACAGCACGACTAATCATCTGTCGGTTCTCAATCAGGTTGGAATAGAATCCCTTGATTCTTTTGCGCTTGTCATCACACCCAGCCTTCAGGAGTTTGAAGCTCGTCACAATCATTCAATCCCAGAATCCTACTCGAAATACCATAGACAAGGTTTAGACTTTCTGGATCCTCATGAATGCCGCCATCTATCTAGCTTATACCACAAAGATTCTGTTGG
>NC_029775.3:43604365-43606432 GCF_000817695.3 Arachis duranensis | reverse complement strand
CGCGTTCATGGGTGAGAATGATGATGAGTGTCACGGATCATCACATTCATCAAGTTGTTGTGCAACGTATATCTTGGAATAAGAATAAAAGAGAGTTGAATAGAAAGTAATAATAATTGTATTGAAACTTGAGGTACAGCAGAGCTCCACACCCTTAATCTATGGTGTGCAGAAACTCCACTGTTGAAAATACATAAGTGAAAGGTTCAGGCATGGCCGAATGGCCAGCCCCCTAAAACGTGATCAATGGCCTCTTAAGATGAAGAATAATACAAAACTGAGACCAAAGATGAAACGTGGTCAAAAGACGACTAATACACTAGTAAAAAGTCTTATTTATACTAAACTAGCTACTAGGGTTTACATGAGTAAGTAATTGATGCATAAATCCACTTCCGGGGCCCACTTGGTGTATGTTTGGGCTGAGCTTGATCTATCCACGAGCGGAGGCTTTTCTTGGAGTTGAACGCCAAGTTATAACGTGTTTTGGGCGTTCAACTCCGGATCATGACGTGTTTCTGGCGTTTAACTCAAGACAGCAGCATGTACTTGGCGTTCAACGCCAAGTTCCGTCGTCAATTTCCGAATAAAGTATGGACTATTATCTATTGCTGGAAAGCTCTGGATGTCTACTTTCCAACGCCGTTGAGAGCGCGCCATTTGGAGTTCTGTAGCTCCAGAAAATTTATTTCGAGTGAAGGGAGGTCAGATTCCAACAGCATCAACAATCCTTTTGTCAGTCTTTTTCAGAGTTTTGCTCAAGTCCCTCAATTTCAGCCAGAAATTACCTGAAATCACAGAAAAACACACAAACTCATAGTAAAGTCCAGAAATGTGAATTTAACATAAAAACTAATGAAAACATCCCTATAGGTAGCTTGAACTTACTAAAAAAACTACCTAAAAACAATGCCAAAAAGCGTATAAATTATCCGCTCATCACAACACCAAACTTAAATTGTTGCTTGTCCCCAAGCAACTGAAAATCAATTAGGATAAAAAGAAGAGAATATACTATAAATTCCAGAATATTAATGAATATTAATTATAATTAGATGAGCGGGACTTGTAGCTTTTTGCTTCTGAATAGTTTTGGCATCTCACTTTTTCCTTTGCAGTTTAGAATGATTGGCTTCTCTAGGAACTTAGAATTTTGGATAGTGTTATTGACTTTCCTAGTTAAGCATGTTGATTCTTGAACACAGCTACTTATGAGTCTTGGCCGTGGCCCTAAGCATTTTGTTTTCCAGTGTTACCACCGGATACATAAATGCCACAGACACATTACTGGGTGAACCTTTTCAGATTGTGACTCAGCTTTGCCAGAATCCCCAGTTAGAGGTGTCCAGAGCTCTTAAGCACACTCTTTTTGCTTTGGATCACGACTTTAACCACTCAGTCTCAAGCTTCTCACTTGGACCTTCATGACACAAGCACATGATTAGGGACAGCTTGGTTTAGCCGCTTAGGCCTGGAGTTTATTTCCTTGGGCCCTCCTATCCATTAATGCTCAAAGCCTTAGATTCTTTTTACTCTTGCCTTTTGGTTTTAAGGGCTATTGGCTTTTTCTGCTTTCTTTTTCTTTTTCTTTCTATTTTTTTTCGCCATTTTTTTCGCAAGCTTTTTACTTTTCACTGCTTTTTCTTGCTTCAAGAATCAATTTCATGATTTCTCAGATCATCAATAACATTTCTCTTTGTTCATCATTCTTTCAAGAGCCAACAATTTTAACATTCATAAACAACAATATCAAAAGACATATGCACTGTTCAATCATCTTTCAGAAAACAAAAAGTATTGTCACCACATCAATATAATTAAACTAAATTCAAGGATAAATTCGAAATTCATGTACTTCTTGTTCTTTTGAATTAAAACATTTTTCATTTAAGAGAGGTGAAGGATTAATGGATTTTATTCATAGCTTTAAGATATAGTTGCTAACTACTAATGATCATGAAGTAGAGACACAAAACATAGATAAACACACAACATAAAAATCGAAAAGCAGAAAGAAATAAGAACAAGGAATGAATCCACCTTTAGTGGCGTCTTCTTCTTGAAGGA
>NC_029775.3:43603623-43604199 GCF_000817695.3 Arachis duranensis | reverse complement strand
TTGTGGTTCAAATCTTCTAAGGAGGTGTTGAGTTGCTCCCAATAGTTGTTAGGAGGAAAGTGCATCCCTTGAGGCATCTCAATGATTTCTTGATTATGAGCTTCCTCATGCATCTCTTGAGAACCGTGAGGGATCTCTCTTGCTTGCTCCATCCTCTTCTTGGTGATGGGCTTATCCTCTTCAATGGGGATGTCTCCCTCTATGATAACTCCAGCTGAGTAACATAGATGGCAAATAAGGTGAGGAAAAGCTAGCCTTGCCATGGTGGAGGTCTTGTCGGCTATGTTGTAGATTTCATTGGAGATGACCTCATGAACTTCTACTTCCTCTCCAATCATGATGCTATGAATCATGATGGCCCGATCCACAGTAACTTCAGATCGGTTGCTAGTGGGAATGATGGAGCGTTGAATGAACTCCAACCATCCTCTAGCCACAGGCTTGAGGTCCAGTCTTCTTAGTTGAACTGGCTTGGCTTTAGAATCTATTCTCTATTGAGCTCCTTCCACACATATGTCCATTAGGACTTGGTCCAACCTTTGATTAAAGTTGACCCTTCTAGTGTAAGGGCGTTCA
>NC_029775.3:43601938-43603560 GCF_000817695.3 Arachis duranensis | reverse complement strand
GGACTAAAATCTAAGTATTTCCCCCGAACCATTGTGAGATAATTCTTTGGATTCGGGTTCATACTTTGATCATGGTTCCTAGTGATCCATGCATTGGCATAGAACTCTTGAACCATTAAGATTCCGACTTGTTGCATGGGGTTGGTTAAGACTTCCCAACCTCTTCTTCGGATCTCATGTCGGATCTCCGGATACTCATTCTTCTTGAGCTTGAAAGGGACCTCAGGGATCACCTTCTTCTTTGCCACAACATCATAGAAGTAGTCTTGATGGCTCTTGGAGATGAATCTTTCCATCTCCCATGACTCGGAGGTGGAAGCTTTTGTCTTCCCTTTTCCTTTTCTAGAGGATTCTCCAGCCTTAGGTGCCATTGATGGTAATGGGAAAACAAAAAGCTTATGCTTTTACCACACCAAACTTAAAATATTGCTCGCCCTTGAGCAAGAGATGAAAGAAAAGAAGAAGAAGAAGAAGAAGAAAATATGGTAGAGAGGGAGAGATGGAGGTTCGGCCAAGGGGAAGAAGAGGGGGTTGTGTTGTGTAAAAATGAAGTAGAATGGAAGGGTAGATATAGGGAGAGGGGGGAGTGTTTATTCGGCCATTTAGGATGGGAATGGGTGGGAAAATGGTTTTGAATTTTTGAAGGTAGGAGGGGTTTATGGGGAAGAGTGGGTGGATGTGAGTGGTGAAGGGGGTGATTGGGAAGAGGAATTGAGGTGATTGGTGAAGAGTGTTAGGAAGTGTGACATGGGGAATAGTCATCACAAAAATAGGATTAGGAGGTAAGGTTGGAATATAGTAGGTGGTGATCCTGTGTGGTCCACAGATCCTGAGGTGTCAAGGAATTCCATCCCTGCACCAAATAGGCATGTCAATTGCCTTTGCACACCATTCTGGCATTTAAACGCCGTGTGGTGCACATTCTGGGCATTCAACGCCCATGTAAAGCATGTTTCTGGCGTTCAGCGCCAGAATGATGCTCTGTTCTGGCGTTGAACGCCAGCCAGATGCTTCTTACTGGCGTTGAACGTCAGCCTGTGCTTCCTCCAAGGTGTGATTTTTTTTCTTCTGCTGTTTTTGATTCTGTTATTAATTTTTATGATTTTTTCGTGACTCCTCATGATCATGTACCTAATAAAACACAAAATAAAAATAAAATAATATAAAATCAAAATTAGATAAAATTAGGTTGCCTCCCAACAAGCGCTTCTTTAATGTCAATAGCTTAACAATGGCTCTCATGGAGCCACAAGATGATCAGGTCAATGTTGTATAGTCCCAACACCAAACTTAGAGTTTGGATATGGGGTCTTAACAACAAACTTAGAGTTTGGTTGTGGCCTCCCAACACCAAACTTAGAGTTTGACTGTGGGGGTTCTTCTTGACTTTGAACTGAGAGAAGCTCTTCATGCTTACTCTCTTTTGTCACAGAGGGATGGTCATGTGCCTTAAACACAAGGTAGTCCCCATTCAATTGAAGGACTAATTCACCTCTGTTGACATCTATCACAGCTTCTGCTGTGGCTAGGAAAGGTCTTCCAAGGATGATGCATTCATCCTCTTCCTTCCTAGTGTCTAAGATTATGAAATCAGCAGGGATGTAAAGGCCTTCAACCTTTAC
>NC_029775.3:43588987-43600899 GCF_000817695.3 Arachis duranensis | reverse complement strand
TAATAGAATATATCTAATATGGTCCATTCTGAAAACATGTCAGATGGACACCTTTTGGTCAATTGCTTGTATCTTTCCCAAGCTTCATAGAGGGATTCACCATCTTTTTGTTTGAAGGTTTGAACATCCACTCTCAGCTTGCTCAGCTTTTGAGGAGGAAAGAATTTATCCAAGAAGGCTGTGACCAGCTTATCCCAGGAGTCCAGGCTATCCTTGGGTTGTGAATCCAACCATATTCTAGCTCTGTCTCTTACAGCAAAAGGGAAAAGCATGAGTCTGTAGTCTTCAGGATCAACTCCATTCGTCTTTACAGTCTCACAGATCTGCAAGAACTCAGTTAGAAACTAATAAGGATCTTCAGATGGAAGTCCATAAAACTTGCAGTTTTGTTGCATTAAGGCAACTAGCTGAGGTTTCAGCTCAAAGTTATTGGCTCCAAAGGCAGGAATGGAGATGCTTCTTCTATCAAACTTGGACGTTGGCTTTGTGAAGTCACCAAGCATTCTCCTTGCATTATTATTATTATTTTCGGCTGCCATCTCCTTCTCTTGTTCTAATATTTCTGATAGGTTACCTTTAGATTGTTGTAACTTAGCTTCTCTTAATTTTCTCTTCAGAGTCCTTTTAGGTTCTGGATCAATTTCAACAAGAGTGCCTTTATCCTTGTTCCTGCTCATATGAAAGAGAAGAAAACAAGAAAAGAAAGAGGCATCCTCTATGTCACAGTATAGAGATTCCTTTATGTTAGTAGAAAAAGAAAGGGGAGAAGAAAGTAGAAGAGGGGATTCGGATATTAGGTGGAGAGAGGTTAAGAGAAGTGTTAGTAATTGAATAAATAAATAGAATAAGAAAAGAGAGGGAGAATTTCGAAAACAATTTTGAAAAAGGGGTTAGTAAATTTCGAAAATTAGAAATAAGATAAGATTAAATTTAAAATTTAAAATAAAAGAATTTTTGAAAAAGAGACGAGATATTTTCGAAAATTAGAGAGGGAAAAATAGTTAGGTGGTTTTGAAAAAGATAAGAAACAAACAAAAAGTCAAAGAGTTAGTTGAAAAAGATATTAAAATCAAAATTTGAAAAGATAAGAAGATAGGAGGTTAGATAAGATATTTTGAAATCAAATTTTGAAAAAGATAAAATTTTGAAAAAGATAAGATAAGAGATAAAAAGATTTAATTTAAAAATTTGAAATTACTTACCTCACTAACAAGAAACTACAAGATAAGATTCTAGAACTTAAAGATTGAACCTTTCTTAACAAGAAAGTAACAAACTTCAAATTTTTGAATCAATCACATCAATTGTTAGCTAATTTTCGAAAATATGATATAAAACTAAGAAAAAGATTTTGAAAATTATTTTGAAAAAGATTTTTGAAAATTTTCGAAAAAGAGGAAAAATTGGAAAAGATATGATTTTTGAAAAAGATTTTGAAAAGATAAGATTTTTAAAATTGAAAATTTAACTTGACTTGTAAGAAACAACTAATTTTGAAAATTTTTGACTAAGTCAACTCAAATTTTCGAAAATTTGGAGAAAAATAAGGAAAAGATATTTTTTGATTTTTGAATTTTTAATGATGAGAGAGAAAAACACAAACATGACCCAAAACATGAAAATTTTGGATCAAACACATGATGCATGCAAGAACACTATGAATATCAAGATGAACACCAAGAACACTTTGAAGATCATGATGAACATCAAGAACATAATTTTGAAAAATTTTTGATGCAAAGAAAACATGCAAGACACCAAACTTAGAAATTTTTAATGCTTGGAAAATATGAATGCAAAAATGCACATGAAAAACAACAAAAGACACAAAACAAGAAATGATCAAGATCAATCAAGAAGACTTGTCAAGAACAACTTGAGGATCATGAAGAACACTATGAATGCATGAGATTTTCGAAAAAATGCAAGAAAAATTTTAAAAACATGCAATTGACACCAAACTTAAAAATTAACACAAGACTCAAACAAGAAACACAAAATATTTTTGATTTTTATGATTTTCTAATTTTTTGTATTTTTATTCTAATTTTTTCGAAGAACATGGTTAGAAAAACGAAAAAGAAAAGAAAAATTTTGAAAAAGATTTTTGAAAAGAAAAGTACCTAATCTGAGCAACAAGATGAACCGTCAGTTGTCCATACTCGAACAATCCCCGGCAACGGCGCCAAAAACTTGGTGGACGAAATTGTGATTCCTTTGTTATTGTATTTTGTGAAATTCATTGCTTTTTCAACTATGAAAACATCCCTATAAGTAGCTTGAACTTACTAAAAACTACCTAAAAACAATGCCAAAAAGCGTATAAATTATCCGCTCATCAGTGCCTATGGTACAGGGTATTGAGAATTTGCCAAGATCTTGTCTCTTTTGTGGTAAGATTTTTTGAACCCATGTATCTAGTTCACTAATGAGCAAGGGAGGTTCACCTTCCCAAGTCTCATTACCAAACAACTTGGCATTCAGCTTCATGATGACTCCTAGATATTGAGCAACTTGTTCTCCAGTTACATCTTCATCCTCTTCTGAGGAAGAATAGTTTTCGGAGCTCATGAATGGTAGAACGAGATTTAGTGGAATCTGTATGGTCTCTATATGAGCCTCAGATTCCTTTAGGTCCTCAATAGGGAACTCCCTCTTGTTTGGGAGACGTCCCAGGAGGTCTTCCTCACTAGGATTTTCGTCCTTCTCCTCCTTTGTGCATTCGGCCATTTTGATCACATCAATGACCTTGCACTCTCCTTTTGGATTATCTTCTGTATTGCTTGGGAGACTATTAGGAGGTGTATCAGTTAATGGAGGATCTTGTGCCTCCAAATTTCTAATGGAGGATCTTGTTTCACTCATGAAACTTAAAGTGGCCTTAGACAGATCAAAGACTAGATTAGCTAAATTAGAAGTGCTTTGTTCAGAATTCTCTGTCTGTTGCTGAGAAGATGATGGAAAAGGCTTGCTATTGCTCAGCCTATTTCGTCTGCCATTGTTAAAGCCTTGTTGAGGCTTTTGTTGATCTTTCCATGAGAAATTTGGATGATTTCTCCATGATGAATTATAGGTGTTTCCATAAGGTTTACCCATGTAATTTACCTCTGCTATTGCAGGGTTGTCAGGATCATAAGCTTCTTCAGAAACTGCCTCTTTAGTACTGTTGGATGCATTTAGTCATCCATTCAGACCTTGAGAAATCATGTTGACTTGTTGAGTCAACACTTTGTTCTGAGCCAATATGGCATTCAGAGCATCAATTTCAAGAACTCCCTTCCTCTGAGGCATCCCATTATTCACGGAATTCCTCTCAGAAGTGTACATGAATTGGTTATTTGCAACCATGTCAATAAGTTCTTGAGTTTCTGCAGGCGTTTTCTTTAGGTGAATGGATCCACCTGCAGAATGATCCAATGACATTTTGGAAAACTCAGATAGACCATAATAGAATATATCTAATATGGTCCATTCTGAAAACATGTCAGAAGGACACTTTTTGGTCATCTGCTTGTATCTTTCCCAAGCTTCATAGAAGGATTCACCATCTTTTTGCTTTAAGGTTTGAACATCCACTCTAAGCTTGCTCAACTTTTGAGGAGGAAAGAATTTATCCAAGAAGGCTGTGACCAGCTTATCCCAGGAGTCCAGGCTATCTTTAGGTTGTGAGTCCAACCATGTTCTAGCTATGTCTCTTATAGCAAAAGGGAAAAGCATGAGCTTGTAGACTTCAGGATCTACTCCATTCGTCTTAACAGTCTCACAAATCTGCAAGAACTCAGTTAAAAACTAATAAGGATCTTCAGATGGAAGTCCATGAAACTTGCAGTTTTGTTGCATCAAAGCAACTAATTGAGGTTTCAGCTCAAAATTGTTTGCTCCAATGGCAGGAATTGAGATGCTTCTTCCATCAAACTTGGACGTTGATTTAGTGAAATCACCAAGCATCCTCCTTGCATTATTGTTGTTGGGTTCGGCTGCCATCTCCTTCTCTTGTTCGAAAATTTCAGAAAGGTTGCCTCTGGATTGTTGTAATTTAGTTTCTCTTAGTTTCCTCTTCAGAGTCCTTTCAGGTTCTGGATCAGCTTCAACAAAGATGCCTTTTTCCTTATTCCTGCTCATATAGGAAAGAAGAGAACAAGAAAAGAAAGAGGAATCCTCTATGTCACAGTAAAGAGGTTCCTTATTGTTAGTAGAAGAAGAAAGGGAATAAAGAAAAGAGAATGAATAGTCTGGATAAAGAGTAAAGGTAGGGGCAGTGAATTGAGATGAAGAGTGGTGAAGAGAAGTGTTAGTAAATAAATAAATAAATAAATAGAATAAGATGAGAGATAGAAATTTTTTAAAATAATTTTTGAAAAAGAGTTAATGAATTTCAAAAATTAAGATAAGAAATAAAATTAAAATTAAAAGTTGAAACAATTAATTAATTAAAAAGAAATTTGAAAAAGGAGGAGATATTCTCGAAAATTAGAGAGGAAGAAGTAGTTAAGTTGTTTTCAAAAAGATAAGAAACAAACAAGAAGTTAGTTAGTTGATTGAAAAAGATTTGAAAATTAATTTTGAAAAGATAAGAAGAAAAGAAGATATTTTTGAAATTAAATTTTTGGATAAGATAAAATTTTTGAAAAAGATATGATAAAAAAGATAAGATAAGAAGATATGATAAAAAAATAGGATTGAAAAAGCTTTAATTTTTAAAATTAAAATTAATTACTTAACTAACAAGAAACTAAAAGATATGATTCTAGAATTTAAAGATTGAACCTTTCTTAATAAGAAAGTAACAAACTTTAAATTTTTGTATCAATCACATTAATTGTTAGTGTAATTTCGAAAATTTGAAATAAAATTAAGAAAAATATTTTGAAAATAATTTTAAAATTTTCGAAATTAATAAGATAAAAATGAAAAAGATTTGATTTTTGAAAAAAATTTTGAAAATATAGGATTTTTAAAATTGAAAATTTGACTTGACTTATGAGAAACAACTAATTTTAAAAATTTTTTACTAAGTCAACTCAAATTTTCGAAAATTAGGAGAGAATTAAGGAAAAGATATTTTTTTATTTTTGAATTTTTAATGATGAGAGAGAAAAACAACAAAAATGACTCACAACACGAAAATTATGAATCAAAACTCATGATGCATGCAAGAACACTATGAATGTCAAGATGAACACCAAGAACACTTTGAAGATCATGATGAATATCAAGAACATATTTTTGAAAAATTTTTGATGCAAAGAAAACATGCAAGACACCAAACTTAGAAATCTTTAATGTTTGGACTCTAACAAACGAAAAATGCATATGATAAACAACAAAAAATACAAAACAAGAAAACATCAAGATCAAACAAGAAGACTTACCAAGAACAACTTGAAGATCATGAAGAACACTATGAATGCATGAATTTTTTGAAAAACAAGCTAAAACATGTTTCATGAAACACTAGAATTCATTCTTAAAAAATTTGAAAAATTTTCGAAAACAAAGGGAAAAATTTAGAAAAATATTTTTTTTGAAAACTTTTTGAAAAGAAAAATAAAAAGAAAATTACCTAATCTAAGCAACAAGATGAACCGTCAATTGTCCAAACTCGAACAATCCCTGGCAACTGCGCCAAAAACTTGGTGCACGGATTTGTGATCATCAACAATGGCTCCAATAATTTGGTAGCTCTCACACGTGGATTACACTTAGTCACAACTCCGCACAACTAACCAGCAAGTGCACTGGGTCGTCCAAGTAATAACTTACGTGAGTAAAGGTCGATCCCACGGAGATTGTTGGTATAAAGCAATCTATGGTCATCTTGTAGATCTCAGTCAGGCTGATTCAAATGTGATTGGATTATATAATTAAAATATAAATAAAATAGGATAAAAATACTTATGTAAATTAATGGTGGGAATTTCAGATAAGCGTATGGAGATGATTGTCCCTGTTGAATCTCTGCTTTCCTAATGCTTTCATACAATACTTCTTACTCCTTTCCATGGCAAGCTGTATGTAGGGCATCACCGTTGTCAATGGCTACATCCCATCCTCTCAGTGAAAATGGTCCAAATGCTCCGTCACAGCACGGCTAATCATCTGTCGATTCGCAATCAGGTTGGAATAGAATTCCGTGATTCTTTTGTGTCTGTCACTAACGCCTAGCCTTCAGGAGTTTGAAGCTCGTCACAGTCATTCAATCCCGGAATCCTACTCGGAATACCGCAGACAATGTTAGACTTTCCGTATTCCCATGAATGCCGCCATCAATTCTAGCTTATACCACAAAGATTCTGATAAAGGAATCCAAGAGATATGTGCCCGGTCTAAGGTAGACCGGAAGTGGTTGTCAGTCACACGCGTTCATAGGTGAGAATGATGATGTGTGTCACAGGTCATCACATTCATCAAGCTGAAGTGCAACGAATATCTTAGAACAAGAATAAATCGAATTGAATAGAAAATAGTAGTAATTGCATTGAAACTTGAGGTACAGTAGAGCTCCATACCCTTAATCTATGGTGTGTAGAAAGTCCACCATTGAAAATACATAAGTGAAAGGTCCAGGCATGGCCGAATGGCCAGCCCCAAAAACATGATCAATAGTCTCCTAAGATGAATAATAAAATAAAACTGAGACCAAAGATGTCTAATACACTAGTAAAAAGTTCTATTTATACTAAACTAGCTACTAGGGTTTACAGAAGTAAGTAATTGATGCATAAATCCACTTTCAGGGCCCACTTGGTGTGTGCTTGGGCTGAGCTTGATCTATCCACGAGCTGAGGCTTCTCTTGGAGTTGAACGCCAAGTTATAACATGTTTTGGGCGTTCAACTCTGGTTCGTGACGTGTTTCTGGCGTTTGACTCCAGAATGCAGCATGGAACTGGCATTGAGTGCCAGTTTACGTCGTCTAATCACGAATAAAGTATGGACTATTATATATTTCTGGAAAGCTCTGGATGTCTATTTTCCAAATCCGTTGCGAGCGCGCCATTTGGAGTTTTGTAGCTCCAGAAAATCCATTTCGAGTGCAGGGAGGTCAGATTCCAACAACATCAGCAGTCCTTTGTCAGCCTCCTATCAGAGTTTTGCTCAGGTCCCTCAATTTCAGTCAGAAAAATACCTGAAATCACAGAAAAACACACAAACTCATAGTAAAGTCCAAAAATGTGAATTTAGCATAAAAACTACTGAAAACATCCCTAAAAGTAACTAGATCCTACTAAAAACTACCTAAAAACAATGCCAAAAGGCGTATAAATTATCCGCTCATCAAGTATGGACAGCGTTAGGGATCTCTAAATTGAAGAAGGGTTATGCAAATAAAGATCAGGAATTTTGAGTTTCTATATATATGTGTGTGTGAGAAATGACTAAAAAACATATGCGAGAAATAAACTATTAATGATAATTTAGGAAATTCATAAATTTCGGGGAATAGCGGGGACAGAGCAGGGATCCCAGCTCGGGTCCCCGCGCCTGCTTCGGGGGAATTTTTTCCCCCATCCCCATCCCCATGGGGAAAATTCCCCACAATTGGATCCCCATTCAAGACAGTCCCCGCAGGGATCCCCGCGTCTCGGGGAGTTTTGACATCCCTATAATTGATTAGCTAAGTTGGTTCATCAATAAGGTAAAAGGCCAAATATGTTTCTTGAACCATTTGCTTGAAGTGCATCCTATGAGACTAGCTAAATAACAAGACCCCAAAGAGAAAAAGAATGAAAAAGAAAGAAAAGAGCAAGAAATAAGGCTAGGGACCAATAGTTTGAACCTTCAGGCACGTGTCTGTGGTGTTTGTGTACAAGGATCTGCTTGGATGAGTAAGTTCTTAGGAGTGCCTCACCACTTGGTAACTTGGGTTAACTAACTCGGGATTATCAACTGAAAGTCCACTGTCAAGAGCAACCTTGCTACAAAACATTAAGTGACCCAAAGAGGTGCTGGACACCAAGGTCTCAGGGAAGAAAATAACAAACTATATGCATGTGGTGTGTATGTGTGGAGGAGAGACTTGAGTGAGTAAGTCCTTGGGGTGCTTCAACACCTAGCACCTTGAACCAACTGGTTTGGGAGTGCTGGCTGAAAGCTTATTATAAAGAGTTGCCTCAACACATAGCACTTAGCCTAAGAAAGCAATAAGCTCTAAAAGAAAAAAAAAGGGGAGAGGAAAACAAAGCAATGTTAAAAAGGGATCAGTAAATAAGAGTCTCATAGAATGCAACCAAGTGAGTGTTCAAAGGCATGTTAAGGGCCTAGAAACCAGCAAGGGCATGAACCTAAGTTGCTATGCATGAAACCCCATGAACCAAGGATTTGACTTTTAGAGATAAGCACTTGTTTATCTTGTATATTCATTCATTCTTCTTATTCTTTAGCACTTGCTTGAGGACAAACAAGATTTAAGTTTGGTGTTGTGATGCCAAGGCATCTTGGCCAGTTTCACTAGCCTTTTCTTTACATATTTTAGGTAGTCTCATGCATTTTCTTTGGTAGTAAGCAAGTTTTTGGGTGAATATGCACTTACATCTTGATTCAAGCGAACATTGTGAACATTACATGATTTCATGGGAATAATGCACGAATTGAATGGCAATTTAGATGATGCAGAATCTCATAATTTAGAACAAAGCTTTGATGCACTTTGTTTATTTGATTTCAGGCCAAATGAAGTATAGAAGAGCCACGTTAGTAGCTATGTTAGTACCACTAACGTGGTCATTAATGTGGAAAGGGAGTGATGAGCGGATAATTTATACTCTTTTTGGCATTGTTTTTAGTATGTTTTAGTTAGTTTTTATTATATTTTTATTAGTTTTTATTTAAAATTCACTTTTCTGGACTTTACTCTGAGTTTGTATGTTTTTCTATGATTTCAAGTATTTTCTGGCTGAAATTGAGGGAGCTGAGCAAAAATCTGATTCAGAGGCTAAAAAGGACTGCAGATGTTGTTGGATTCTGACCTCCCTGCACTCGAAGTGGATTTTGTGGAGCTAAAGAAGCCCAATTCACGTGCTCTCAATTGCTTTGGAAAGTAGATATCTTGGGCTTTCCAGCAATGTATAATGGTTCATACTTTGCCCGAGATTTGATGGCCCAAACCGGCATTCCAAATCAGCTCAAGAATTCTGGCGTTTAACGCCGGAACTGGCACAAGAATGGGAGTTAAACGCCCAAACTGGCACAAAAGCTGGCGTTTAACTCCAAGAAAAGTTTCTACACATGAAAGCTCCAATGCTCAGCCCAAGCACATACCAAGTGGGCCCAGAAGAGAATTTTTATATCATTTACTCATCTTTGTAAACCCTAAGCTACTAGTTCTCTACAAATAGGACCTTTTGCTATTGTATTAGACATCTTTTGATCACTTTAGATCTTAGGATCATCTTTGGACGTCTAGTTCTTATATTATGGGAGGCTGGCCATTCGGCCATGCCTAGACCTTGTTCTTATGTATTTTCAACGGTGGAGTTTCTACACACCATAGATTAAGGTGTGGAGCTCTGCTGTACCTCGAGTATTAAAGCAATTACTATTGTTCTTCTATTCAATTCAGCCTATTCTTGTTCTAAGATATCACTTGTTCCTCAACTTGATGAATGTGATGATCTGTGACACTCATCATCACTCTCACTTATGAACCTGTGCCTGACAACCACCTCCGTTCTACCTTAGATTGAGTGGATATCTCTTGGATCCCTTAATCGGAATCTTCGTGGTATAAGCTAGAATTGATGGCAGCATTCAAGAGAATCCGGAAGGTCTAAACCTTGTCTGTGGTATTCTGAGTAGGATTCAAGGATTGAATGACTGCGACGAGCTTCACACTCGCGATTGTGGGGCGTTAGTGACAGACGCAAAAGAATCACTGGATTCTATTCCGACATGATCGACAACTGACAGATGAATAGCCGTGCTGTGACAGAGTGCGTTGAACATTTTCACTGAGAGGACGGGACTGTAGCCATTGACAACGGTGATGCCCAACATACAGCTTGCCATGGAAAGGAGTAAGAAGTATTAGATGAAGATAGTAGGAAAGCAGAGAGACGGAAGGGACAAAGCATCTCCATACGCTTATCTGAAATTCTCACCAATGAATTACATAAGTATATCTATTTTTATTTTATGTTTTATTTATCTTTTAATCATTAATCCTCCATAACCATTTGAATCCGCCTGACTGAGATTTACAAGATGACCATAGCTTGCTTCATACCAACAATCTCCGTGGGATCTACCCTTACTCGCGTAAGGTTTATTACTTGGACGACCGAGTGCACTTGCTGGTTAGTTGTACGAAGTTGTGATAAAGAGTTGAGATTGCAATTGAGCGTACCATGTTGATGGCGCCATTGATGATCACAATTTCGTGCACCAAGTTTTTGGCGCCGTTGCCGGGGATTGTTTGAGTTTGGACAACTAACGGTTCATCTTGTTACTTAGATTAGGTATTTTTCTTTAGAATTTTTAAGAATGAATTCTAGAGTTTCAAGGTGATGTTCTTATCATCACCAAAGCTGATTAATTCTCATCAATAATGTAATGTCTTGCTGAAGCTTGGCTAGCCATGTCTAATTCCTTTAGACTAAAGCTTTAGACTAACATTGCATGATTCCTGGAATTCTTATTAAAAGTTTTGATCCTCTTTATTTTCTTTTTCCACATAATTTTTGAAAATCCAAAAAAATTACAAAATCATAAAAGCTAAAAATATTCCTTGTGTGAGTCTAGTGTCTCATTTTAAGTTTGGTGTCAATTGCATGTTTCTATTCTTCTTGCATTTTTTTCGAATTCAATCATGTATCTTCATTGATCTTCAAGTTGTTCTTGATGATTTCCTTACTCTGATCTTTAAATTCTCTTGTCTTGAGTGTTTTGTTGTTTCTCATATGCATTCTCAATTTGTTAGTGTCAATAGTATATAAACTTCTAAGTTTGGTGTCTTGCATGCATTGTTTATTTGATCTTAGTTTCATTTTGATTATTCCTCATTATTAAAAATCCAAAAAATTTTTTTGTGTCTTTTCAAGTCAATAATACAGAGAATTGAAGATTCAGAACATTCAGCAGAGGAATTACACAGAAAAAGCTGGGCGTTCAAAACGCCCATTGAGGAAGGAAAACTGGCATTTAAACGCCAGCTAGGTTGCCTGGCTGGGCGTTTAACGCCCAAAAGGGTAGAGTTTTGGGCGTTAAATGCCAGAATGGATACCATTTTGGGCGTTTAATGCCAGGATGGCACAAGAGGGAAGATTCTGTTTTTTAATTCAATTTTTTTTCAAGTTTTCATAATTTTTCAAAATCAAATCTTTTTCAAATCATATCTTTTCAATCATATATTTTCAAAATCAATTTCTTTCCATTTTCAAAAATACTTGCTAACAATTAATGATTTGATTCAACATTTCAAGTGTGTTGCCTTTTCTGTTGAGAAAGGTTTAATGTCTGGATCATATCTTTTAAATTTCTTGTTAGCCAAGTCATTAATTTTAAAAATCAAATCTTTTTAAATTTCTTGTTAGCCAAGTCATTAATTTTAAAAATCAAATCTTTTTAAATTGTTTTTCAATCATATCTTTTCAATCATATCTTTTTAAAACCATAACTTTTCAATTATATCTTCTTAATCATATCTTTTTCAAAATAGTTTTCAATCATATCTTTTTTATTTCTAATTTCAAAATCTTTTTCAAGTTTCACTTAATTGCTTTCCCAATCATAGTTTTCGAAAATCAATTACCATTTTTCAAAATTTCTTTTAATTAATTCACTTTAATTTTCAAAAAATTTCTTCCCTTCTTCTCACATCCTTCTATTTATGGACTAACACTCCTCCTCAATGCACAATTCGAACTCTATCTCTCTTGATAAGTTCGAATTCTTCTACCTCCTCCTTCTATTCTTC
>NC_029775.3:43588233-43588566 GCF_000817695.3 Arachis duranensis | reverse complement strand
ATCTGTAACACTGTCAAGACCAATGGGGTTGACCCTGAGGTCTACAGACTTACGCTATTCCCTTTTGCTGTAAGAGACGGAGCTAGGATATGGTTGGAGTCACAACCTAAAGAAATCCTGAACTCTTGGGAAAAGCTAGTCAATGCCTTCTTGGCAAAGTTCTTTCCACCTCAAAAATTGAGTAAGCTTAGAGTGGAAGTCCAAAACTTCAGACAGAAAGAAGGTGAATCCCTCTATGAAGCTTGGGAAAGGTACAAACAATTGATTAGAAAGTGTCCTTCTGACATGCTTTCTGAATGGAGCATCATAGGTATCTTCTATGATGGTCTGTCT
>NC_029775.3:43587482-43588061 GCF_000817695.3 Arachis duranensis | reverse complement strand
AAAACAATAATGGTGGAAGAAACAGGTTTAGCAATGGCAAGCCTTTTCCATCATCCTTTTAGCGACAGACAGAGAATTCTAAGGAGAGCCACTCTGACTTAGCAACCATGGTCTCTGATCTAATCAAAACCACTCAAAGTTTCATGACTAAAACAAGGTCCTCAATTAGAATCTTGGAGGCACAAGTGGGTCAGCTGAGCAAGAAAATTACTAAACTCCCTCCTAGCACTCTTCAAGCAATATAGAAGAGAATCCAAAAGGAGAGTGTAAGGCCATCAACATGGCCAAATTTGGAGAGGAGGAAGAGGCAGTGATCGCCACTGAGGAAGACCTCAATGGACGTCCACTGGCCTCCAATGAGTTCCCTAATAAGGAACCATGGGAATCTGAGGCTCATACTGAGACCATAGAGATTCTATTGGATTTACTTCTGCCATTCATGAGCTCTGATAAGTATTCTTCCTCTGAAGAGGACGAAGATGTCACCGAAGAGTAAGTTGCTAAGTACCTTGAAGCAATCATGAAGCTAAATGACAAGTTATTTGGTAATGAGACTTGGGAGGATGAACCCCCTTTGCT
>NC_029775.3:43585679-43587293 GCF_000817695.3 Arachis duranensis | reverse complement strand
TTGGAGAAGCTAGGGATTTTTGAGGTACAAGCTGCAAGAATCTCACTAGAGATGGCAGACAATTCAAGAAAACAGGCTTATGGACTTGTAGAGGATGTTCTGGTAAAGATTAAAGACCATTACATCCCTGCTGATTTCATAGTCCTAGAGACTGGGAAGTGCATGGATAAATCCATCATCCTTGGCAGACCCTTCCTAGCCACAGCAAAGGCTGTGATTGATGTTGACAGAGGAGAATTGATCATTCTAGTGAATGAAGAATCCTTTATGTTTAAAGCTCAAGGATATCCCTCTATAACCATGGAGAGGAAGCATGAAGAGCTTCTCTCAAAACAGAGTCAAACAGAGCCCCCACAGTCAAACTCTAAGTTTGGTGTTAGGAGGCCACAACCAAATTCTAAGTTTGGTGTTGAACCCCCACATTCAAACTCTAAGTTTGGTGTTTGGAGGTTCCAACATTGCTCTGAGTATGTGTAAGGCTCCATGAGAGCCCACTGTCAAGCTACTAACATTAAAGAAGCGCTTGTTGGGAGGCAACCCAATGTTATATTTATTTATTTTCCATTGTTATTTTATGTTTTCTATAGGTTGATGATCATGGGAAGTCACAAAATCAATTAAAAAAGTAAAAACAGAATGAAAAATAGAAAGAAAAGCAGCACACCCTGGAGGAAAATTTGCTGGTGTTTAAATGCCAGTGAAGATAGCAAAATGGGCGTTTAACACCAAGTCTGGCACCATTCTGGGCGTTTAACGCCAGGAAAGGGCAAGAAGCTGGCGTTAAACGCCAGAAATGGGCACCAGCCCAGCGTTTAATGCCAGGATTGGCAGAAGGAGCATTTTTGCTTGCCACTTGGTGCAGGGATGAATTATCCTTGACACCTAAGGATCTGTGGACCCCACAGGATCCCCACCTACCCCACCACTCTCTCTCTTCTTCACCCATTCACCAATCACCTTAACACCTCTTTCCCAAAAACCCCTCACCTATCAAATCCCACCATTCTCTTCACCACTCACATCCATCCTTCATAAAACCCCACCTACCTCACCATTCAAATTCAAACCACTTTCCCTCCCAAACCCACCCATATTGGTCGAACCCTACCCCTCTCTCCACCCCTATATAAACCCAACTTCACTCCTTCATTTTCACATAACCTACACACTACTTCTCCCACTTGGCCGAAAAACAAAGCCACCTCCATCTCCTCTATTTCTTCTTCTTCTACTCTCTTCTTTCTTCTTTTGCTCGAGGACGAGCAAACCTTCTAAGTTTGGTGTGGTAAAAGCATTACTTTTTGTTTTTCCATAACCATTTATGGCATCTAAGGCCGGAGAAACCTCTAGAAAGAGGAAAGGGAAGGAAAAAGCTTCCACCTCCGAGTCATGGGAGATGGAGAAATTCATCTCAAGGGTGTATCAAGACCACTTCCATGAAGTTGTGGCCATGAATAAGGTGATCATCGAGGTCCCTTTCAAACTCAAAAAGAGTGAATATCCGGAGATCTGATATAAGATCCGAAGAAGAGGTTGGAAGTTCTTACCAACCCCATTCAACAAGTCGGAATCTTAATGGTTCAAGAGTTCTATGCCAATGCATGGATCACCAAG
>NC_029775.3:43583463-43585386 GCF_000817695.3 Arachis duranensis | reverse complement strand
AAGTTTGGTGTGGTAAAAGCATTGCTTTTTATTTTTCCATAACCATTTATGGCATCCAAGGCTGGAGAAACCTCTAGAAAGAGGAAAGGGAAGGCAAAAGCTTTCACCTCCGAGTCATGGGAGATGGAGAGATTCATCTCAAGGGATGCACTTTCCTCCACAAAACTATTGGGATCAAATCAACACCTCCCTAGGAGAATTGAGTTCCAACATGGGACAACTAAGGGTGGAGCACCAAGAACATTCCATCCTCCTCTATGAAATTAAAGAAGATCAAAAAATCATGAGAGAGGAGCAACAAAGGCAAGGAAGAGATATTGAGGAGATCAAGCACTCCATAAGATCTTCAAGAGGAAGAACAAGCTGCCATCACTAAGGTGGACCCGTTCTTTAACTTCCTTGTTCTTTATTTTCCTGTTTTTCGAAAATTATGCCTTATGTCTATCTATGTTTGTGTCTTATGATCATTAGTGTCTTAGTGTCTATGCCTTAAAGTTATGAATGTCCTATGAATCCATCACCTTCCTTAAATGAAAAATGTTCTTAATTAAAAAAAGAGAAGAATTGTATGAATTTTGAATTTTATAACAGATTAATTATTTTGATGGTGTGGCAATACTTTGACTTCTGAATGTATGCTTGAACAGTGCATATGTCTTTTGAATTTGTTGTTCATGAATGTTGGCTCTTGAAAGAATGATGAAAAAATGAGACATGTTACTGAGGATCTGAAAAATCATAAAAACGATTCTTGAAGCAAGAAAAAGCAGTGAATTCAAAAAAAAAAGAGATTATGTGTGAAAAAAAAAGAGAGAAAGCAAGCAGAAAAAGCCAATAGCCCTTTAAACCAAAAGGCAAGGGTAAAAATAAAGTCGTGATCCAAGGCAAAAAGAGTGTGCTTAAGAACCATGGACACCTCTAATTGGGGACTCTACCAAAGCTGAGTCACAATCTGAAAAGGTTCACCCAGTTATGTGTCTGTGGCATGTATGTATCCGGTGGTAATACTGGAAGACAGAGTGCTTTGGACCACGGCCAAGACTCATAAAAGTAGCTGTGTTCAAGAATCATCATACTTAACTAGGAAAATCAATAACACTATCTGGATTCTGAGTTCCTATAGAAGCCAATCATTCTGAATTTCAAAGGATAGAGTGAGATGCCAAAACTGTTCAGAGGCAAAAAGCTAAAAGCCCCGCTCATCTAATTAATACTGATCTTCATAGATGTTTTTGGAATTCATTGTATATTCTGTTCTTTTTATCCTATTGATTTTCAGTTTCTTGGGGACAAGCAACAATTTAAGTTTGGTGTTGTGATGAGTGGATAATTTATACGCTTTTTGGCATTGTTTTTAGTATGTTTTAGTTAGTTTTTATTATATTTTTATTAGTTTCTATTTAAAATTCACTTTTCTGGACTTTACTATGAGTTTGTGCATTTTTCTATAATTTCAGGTATTTTCTGGCTGAAATTGAGGGACCTGAGCAAAAATCTGATTCAGAGGCTAAAAAGGACTGTAGATGCTATTGGATTCTGACCTCCCTGCACTCGAAGTGGATTTTCTGGAGTTACAGAAGCCTAATTGGCGCGATCTCAATTGTGTTGGAAAGTAGACATCCTGGGCTTTCCAGCCATGTATAATAGTTTATACTTTGCCCGAGATTTGATAGACCAAACCGGCATTCCAAATCAGCTCAAGAATTCTGGCGTTTAACGCCGGAACTGGCACAGGAATGGGAGTTAAACGCCCAAACTGGCACAAAAGCTGGTGTTTAACTCCAAGAAAAGTCTCTACACATGAAAGCTCCAATGCTCAGCCCAAGCACACACCAAGTGGGTCCGGAAGAGGATTTTTATGTCATTTACTCATCTTTGTAAACCCTAAGCTACTAGTTCTCTACAAATAGGACCTTTTGCTAT
>NC_029775.3:43533993-43583371 GCF_000817695.3 Arachis duranensis | reverse complement strand
AGTATTAATGCAATTACTATTGTTCTTCTATTCAATTCAGCCTGTTCTTGTTCTAAGATATCACTTGTTCCTCAACTTGATGAATGTGATGATCTGTGACACTCATCATCATTCTCACTTATGAACCTGTGCCTGACAACCACCTCCGTTCTACCTTTAGATTGAGTGGATATCTCTTGGAACCCCTAATCGGAATCTTCGTGGTATAAGCTATAATTGATGGCAGCATTCAAGAGAATCCGGAAGGTCTAAACCTTGTCTGTGGTATTCTGAGTAGGATTCAAGGATTGAATGACTGTGACGAGCTTCAAACTCGCGATTGTGGGGCATTAGTGACAGACGCAAAAGAATCACTGGATTCTATTCCGACATGATCGACAACCGACAGATGAATAGCCGTGCTGTGATAGAGTGCGTTGAACATTTTCACTGAGAGGACGGGACTGTAGCCATTGACAACGGTGATGCCCAACATATAGCTTGCCATGGAAAGGAGTAAGAAGGATTGGATGAAGACAGTAGGAACGTAGAGAGACGGAAGGGACAAGCATCTCCATACGCTTATCTGAAATTCTCACCAATGAATTACATAAGTATATCTATCTTTATTTTATGTTTTATTTATCTTTTAATCATTAATCCTCCATAACCATTTGAATCCGCCTGACTGATATTTACAAGATGACCATAGCTTGCTTTACACCAACAATCTCCGTGGGATTGACCCTTACTCGCGTAAGGTTTATTACTTGGACGACCCAGTGCACTTGCTGGTTAGTTGTGCGAAGTTGTGATAAAGAGTTGAGATTGCAATTGAGCGTACCATGTTGATGGCGCCATTGATGATCACAATTTCGTGCACCAGGGAGCAAGCTTGCAACATTAGTGGTAAAGTTAACACCACTAACATCTTTGAATGCCATCTTAACCTACGTTAGTTGCCACATTAGTTGTACTAACATGGGGATTGTTCTGAGGGTTATCTGAAACTGTAGGTTGATCTCGGATGAGATCTGAGTTGGTGGTTGGAGCTAACGTGTCCGACTTTGTTGGACTTGGTGATGATGCTGATCCTTCGTCGCCGGAGGGTGGTGGTTCCTTCAAGAGACTCCGATGTTTAAGTTAGCACGTGCTTTAGGCAGGTTTTTTGTAGAATCTGAGTATGAGTTATACATGGGTGCTCCAGTGTATTCATAATAGTATAGAGTGACTTTTCTAGGGATAAGATAGTTTATCTTATCATATCTTTTGGTGAAGTCATCTTATCTTTTTAAGGGAACCGCCTCATCTTTCTAGGCTTTGGCTACCTCTGGATTTAGGTCGTGTTCCTTTGTTCGGGCCTACTTGGGCCTTTGTAGCGATTTGGCCGAACTCTTTGGAAAGAGGTCAGGGAATCCAGACCTGAAGAGGTCGGTCAGCTTGTCTTTAACTAGCCTGGGTCATACAGCTCGACCCCGGGCATGAACAGTGCCCCTGCTTGAGCTTGGTCTTTCTTCTGAGGTGGTGTCTGCTGGCCGACTTTGACCTCTTTTGGGAAAGTCGAGCTCGAGCATTGTCGATCCCTCTTTGCAGAGCTCCTAAATAAGTTTTTGAATGCAGAGCATTTTCCCTTTAATTGTATCGTGCGCTGCGCTTTCCTAGGGAACGTGTGAAGGTTTTTAAGGACTCATTAATTCCTTTTTGCCGTTTCCTTCTTCCCTCTTTCTCACTTCTTTTTATGAATTTTCAAAGTACCATCCCTTTAGTTCTTTCTTTCGTTTTCTGGCTCATCTCTTTTTTCTGTTGCTCTCAAGTTTTCACGCCTTCATGCTCTCCTTGCTTTAAGAAGTGATCGTTGGGTGTGGGCTCGCCATTTGCTTCCGTCTTCCTCGCCTTCTCATTTTACAGGTTGGTCTTTTGTCTCTTCTTCTTTCTTTCCGCGCTATTTCACGCTTGGAAAGTTTTGATCTTGCTTGGCTTCGTGTTTAGAAAGCTCGAATCTTTTCTGCGTTTGTTGTGCATCTGGTTGTCATTGTAATCTGTGCTTGAGGGTTTCTTCGATTTGTATGAATCGTCATTTTGTTTGAGAGGGATCTTGATCTTTTTCTATTTGTAGCTTGAAGTAGTGAACTGTTACTTTTCAAAAAGGATGGATCTTTAATGATTTCTTATGTGGTCTGTTTGATGTTGATGGCCTGCTGTTTTTGTGTGGACGATTTCTTATAGTTTTGACAAAAATCCCTTTGCTAAAAAAAGATCGTAACTTTTGTGACTTATGACTTTTCTTTTTTGGAATGTCGCTTGTTGAAGGGGGTTGTCTTCCAGAGCATAGACTATAGATTTTTTCCAAATCCTTACTCTGTTATTGCCTCCAAAGGATGCCCCTGGACTTTGGTGTGTGAGTCCTGGGGTCTCCTTTTTGCCATTGTCTTTGACTTCATCTGTATGCTTTGGTTTAAGTTATATCCCTATTGGCACGAGCTATTCTCTTGGTTTGGCCGAGCTGTTGATTAGTAACCCATTTTTCTTTTTTCTTACTATAGGACTAATTGACCCATGCCTTTTCACAAAAATATTGTCGAGACGTCCTCCAAGGTCCCCGAGGGCATGTCTGACTGGCTGGACTCCCTCGTCTTGATGTGCGTCTCAATGGTTAACTCTGAATACTGCGTGCAGCTTAGGAAACATCACAGGATTTGTAGTAGTAGAGATCAGGAGAAGAACTACGAGTTGGTAGCACCTGACCCTAACGAGAGGGTTTGTTTTCCATCTCTGACCCAGGGGGAACGCCCCTTCTTTTTTGCTTATGACTACTTTTTTAGCCAAATGAACATTACCCTTCCTTTTACCTCTTTAGAGACCGATTTGTTGTGGTCATGTAATGTAGCTCCATCCAAACTCCTACGGCTTCATTAAGATTTTTTAGTTGTTGTGCCAAGAATTAGATGTCAAGCCTTCTTAAACTCTCTTTCTTTACCTCTTTGTTTTGACCAAACTTGGGATTTCTGCCAAAAAGAAAGCTTCCTGGATTTCTTTTCGGTCTACCGAAGGAAAAAAGTATTTTCTATATATGACGAGTTTTTTAGGGACTTTAAGAACTACTTTTTCAAGGTCCGAGCTGTTAAGGGAGCTCGACCTTTTTTCATAGAGCCGAATAATGAACCTGCCTTCCCCTTATGTCAGCAAAAGAATGTTGTAGTATCTAGGTATTCGTGGGAGATGCTAGATGATGTTGAGCAAGCTTTTTTGAATGTGATGGAGGAGAATTGGGGGCAACCTCCCTATGTCGACACAAAGAAGTTCTTAGGGGATCCTTCACTTCTTTGAGCTGAGTTGGGTAGTGGTCGACTTCTTTTTTCTCTGCTTTTTGGTTGTTTATTTTGTTGATTTTATCTCTTCCCTCCAATTGTGACTTGACTTTGCTGTCTTCCTTTTTAGAGATGTTGAAGAATGCGGACTCTATGAAGGCCTTTAAAAAGGCAAGGAAAGCGACCGCGGCCTAGAACATCTCGGCCCGAGCTGTGGGGGAGGGTTCTTCTCAGGTTCCCCCTAAGATACCGACCTCCGGCGGTCCTGGGCCGAGGAAGGTTATCACCACTCCTCAGGTTTATATGGTTGATCCTCCCCGATCAACTTCTGGTGCTACCTCTTCTCCCACTGCTGGTCCTCCACCAAAAAGACAGAGAGCTGTTAAACCCTTTGATTTGGATGCCCCGGATTTTGATGCAGTTGGATTTGTCAATCATCAAATTGCTCTTTATGGTGTTATTCCTACGAATGATGTATCCATTCTCTGCCATCTGGACTTCATTAGCCGAAGTAGCATTAAGATGGCGCACATGGGAGTAGCCTTATTCTGAACTGCCCAGGATGCTCCAGTTCATGCGACGAAGGCTTTTATGGACGAGGCCAAGTCAGAGTACGATAGGATCAAAGGTTTGAAGGAGAAACTCGAGGTAAAGGTGGCCAAGCTGGAGCAAGATTTAGAGAATGAGAAGAATCGGGCTACTGCTGCGGTGGCTTATGCAAATCTGGTTGAGGAGATGGCGCAGAAGCATAAGGAGAGCTATGTCCAGACTTATGGTGAGCTGATGGAGGTAAGGGAGAGGTTGGAATCTGCTCAGGCTGATTATACCAAGCTTCAGGGCCATCTCGTGGGCAGTGTGACTGCTGCTTATGAGAATTTGTGGAGAATGGTAAGATCGTCCCTGCCCCAGATGAAGATGATTATGATATAGACCCTACTCCTATGCCATCCGCCAAAGCTTCTATTGCCCCGATTTCTTCAACTCCTACAGCTGAGGTCGGTCATCCCGAGTTGGATCCTGATGTTCAGATCCTGAACCGGCCGGATGGAACCGTTGATGTCATCCTGCTTGCAACTCGTCCTCCTTCACCTTGAGATGCCGCCACTGGGAGTTTTTGCATCCTTTGTAGTTTTTTATCTGTTTTTTGTATCTTTATGGCCCGGCTTGTGGGTCTTTGAACTCTATTTTTGGCAGCTTGTACTTTTTTTATTGTGACATTTTAGTTGTTTTTCTTAGCAACTTTATTTAGAAAAACAAATGCTTTTGAACTCTTGAGGTCGACTTTCGGATGGCCTTCTAAGTTTTTACAGTAGCTTCGCTTCTCTTGGTATGTTTGTTCGCAATCTTTTGGAACTTTCCAAGAATCTTTTAAGAGTGTTGGAGCTTTTGTTACCCGACCTCTTTTTTGATTGCCCTTGTGTTTGTTTATTTCCTGCTCTAGTCGAAGTGACCTTTGAGGCTAGCTTTGTTCAGCTATTCTTTTTAGTATTCTTATAGAATACTTGTAAATTGATTTTGGTGAGGTCGTGACCTTTTGGTTCGAGCTGCATCCCTTTTAGCGCACGGCTTCTACTGGTTGACTCCTCTTGTCAAATCTTCTCGAGTTATTTATAGTGATCCCTTTTTAATCAGACCTCGCCGAGTCTCTTTTTATGGGTTTACTTTTTTATAACTCTTTCGCTTTGATTGGCTTGGGCTGACTTCTTCATGTCGATCTCTCTCGAGTTATTTTTAGTAATCCATTTTTAGTTGGACCTTACCAGGTGTCTTTTTATGCATTACTTTTTATAACTTCGTAGTTTTGATCGGCTTGGGCCGATTTCTTCATGTCGGTCCCTTCTAAGTTATTTCTAGTAATCCACTTTTGATAAGGGATGGCCAGGCCTCTTTCTATGGATTACTTTTTATAAGTTTGTCACTTTGGTCGATTTGTCCGACTTTCTTTATGTCGGTCCGTTCTAAGTTATTTTTAGCAATCCATTTTTTCTCAGACCTCGTAAGGCCTCTTTCTATGGATTACTTTTTTATAACTTTTTGCATTAATCTATTTTTGTCGCTTTTTCATCTTGCCGATTTTGTTGTGATCGGACGGTGAATTTGGTTTTTACCTTGTAGGCCTGTAGCTTTGTCGTGATCGGGCAGTGAATTTGGTTTTCACCTTGCCGACCTATAGCTTTGTCGTGATCGGCTGGTGAATTTGGTTTTCACCTTGCCGACATGTAGCTTTGTCGTGATCGGGTGATGATTTTTTGCATTCAGATTAATGCGTCTTGGTAAAGAGACTTTGTAGAAAATCTAGAAAACTTTATTCAAATAGAAAAATAGACATATAGGCAAGAATATATACATGTGGATGTTTACCCTTCTAAGTCAGGTAATTTTGCAGATCTTGGCTTGGTGCCTCGTTAAAAAACCTTTTTTCAGGAAAAAGAGTGCACCTTGTCCTAAGATATTTTATTACCTCTTAACTATAATACATTCTTAGGTTACAGGCGTGCCATGACCTTGGTAGCTCTCGCCCCTCGAGTTCGGACACTGATGACTTATATCATCTACCCTTTTTTCTTGCATAAAAAGGACCATAAAAGAGGCATAATCTCATTTGATCATTGCAATTCATGCCTTAATTGATGAATATCATAGTACATTGCTATGAAATGAGTTTGTATTGAATTTCAAGCGAATATGACATCAAAAATGGGAAGGAAACAACTAAAGAAGTGGGCATGTGAAGCATGCGTGCCACTTGGAACAGACGCCACAAAAAATGTATTGGCATGGCACGCCAGAAGCTGGGTGTGGCACACTGGTATAACATTCCAGAGAGCAACAATAAAGACCATTAAAGGGGCATGGCACACCAGAAGCTGGGCGTGGCATGCCAACTAATCACAGAGAAGAGTCATCACAAGGGCGTGCCACTTTGTATCGAAGGCGTGGCACGCCAGTTCTAGAAATTCACTTGGGCATGCCACTTGAGGATCAAGGCGTGGCACGCCAAGCCTAAGAGACCCACAATTGAATGGGTGTGCCACTTGAGCTACATGGGGTGGCACGCTGGTATAAGAGTCCAGAAAAGGGGTTGAAGGCTAATGAGGTCTGGGCATGCCACTTGAGCAACCAGGCGTGGCACGCCAATAAACAAGAAGGCCAATAAAAAGGCTGGGCATGCCACTTGGTGTCAAAGGCGTGGCACGCCAGCTCAAGAAGCCTCACTAAGGCGTGCCACTTGGTATCGAAGGCGTGGCACGCCAGCTCAATTATCCCACTTTGGCATGCCACTTGAGCGTCCAAGCGTGGCACGCCAACCTTTGGAACCAAGGCAAGTGAAGGGCGTGGCACGCCAGTCTCATGGCATGGCACGCTGGTAGTATTTTTCAGAGGAGGAGATAAAGGGCCAAATGAACTGGGCGTGCCACTTGGATGATGAGGCATAGCACGCCAGCAAGAGGATGAAGCATTTAGAGGGACGTGGCACGCCAGACCCTGGGTGTGCCACGCTGATACAAGTTTCTAGAAGCATGAAGATGTAAAAAATGGCCTGGGCATGTCATTTGGTGTCGAAGGCGTGGCACGCCAAGGTACTTGGGTCATTTAAAATGGCCTCGGCGTGCCACTTTGGCTCGAAGGCATGGCACGCCATGATGCTTGGGTCAATTAAAATGCCCTGGGCGTGCCACTTTGGCTCGAAGGCAAGGAACGCCAGGGATGTGATGGAGGAAGGTGTGCCACTTGGAGGGTGATGCGTGGCCAGCCAAGCTTGAAATGAAGAAAGCGTGACACGCTAGGGGAATGCCAGTCACACGCCAGCTGGAAGATCACGTTTGTTGAGTTTCTTTTCACTCCAAATTGTAATTTTCTTTTCACTTTTGTAATTTCCTTTATTTTTAGATCTAGGAATAGTATAAATACCCTTGGAAATATTAGATACACACAGAGATCACTATCTCAAGGGGATTGTAGAGTTTTGAGTTTTTCACTTTTTACACTTCATCTCTTCCATCTTTTGTACTTTCCTTCTGAGCTATGAGTAGCTAAATTCCCTCTCATTGAGAGAGGGAGATCTATTGTACTTGATGAATTAATGATAGTAAATTTCTTCTTCTCTTCATCTTCTCTTTGATTTGCTAGAAGGGATTTTGATTTTCAAGCTTACTGCTCAATTCTCTTGGAAAAGAGATTGAATGCAAAATAGGTTTCAGGGGAACCTTGGAAAAGGAAACATGAAACCATGCTAGAAATCTCTTCTCACACATGAGTAGAATCTAGGTTTTAGTGTTTGGATATATTGACATATAATCCTCCCTCTACCTGGACCTACAAGGATGTGTGGTAAAATCAGGGACCAAGCATATCTCTCTTCATGAGCAATTAGACCAACAAATTGGCTATTGATCAAGATCTGAAAGATTGAGTCACTAAGGTATTGGGGCTCAATCAATCATGATTGCCAAGAGGTCAATGAGTTGCATGATTTATGAGGATATAAGCTGGATTTGATCCAAAGAGACAATATCTCGTGATCTCAACCAAAACCAATTCTATGGTTGGATGAGTGAGAGGGAGATCATCCCAGAGGTGTGTTTCCAACTAGGAAGGAATGAGCACCATGAGATCAACATTGAGATTAACAACAGGGGCTGGGCACTCTTCTGCAACCCACCAAGGAAAGTGGCGGAAGGTGTGGTAAGGGAATTTTATGCCAACACCGTGCCACAACCATGGCAAGCTTATGGGTACATTAGCTATGTCAGAGGGAAGTACACTGACTATAGCCCCTCTAACATAGACAGGGTGCTGATGGTGAAGAGGACATAATCCACTCGGAGTTATGAGGAGAGGATGAAGCAACCAGAACCAGAATTTGATGAAATCCTGAATGAAATCTGTGTACTAAATGTGCAATGGATCAATGACAAAGATGGAAAATCCAACCAGCTGAGAAGAGGAGACTTGAGCCCCAAGCTAGGGGGTGGCTGGACTTTGTGAGAAGATCTTTGATTCCTACATCCAACACCTCCGAGATGACTGGTGTGGTATTTTATAACCCACACTTACTAATCGGCAAGTGCACCGGGTCGTACCAAGTAATACCTTACGTGAGTAAGGGTCGATCCCACGAGGATTGATGGATTAAGCAACAGTTATTGAGTGATAAGCTTATTTAGGCAAGCAAAAATTGGTTTTGAGATGTTTAAAAGGTTTAAGTTTGAATTCAAAATATCAAAAGTATAGACAATAAAAATAAAATATGGATAAACAGTTAAGGCTTTAGAGTTATCTATTTTTCCGAATTAACTTTTCTTACTAACTATTTTAATTATGTAGGATTTAATTTATGCCAAACTATATGTGACTAGACCCTAATTCCTTAGACCTTCCTAGTCTCCTCTAAAATTCATTAACTGCCAATTCCTTAGTCAATTAATTCCAATTAAAGGGTACATGATCAAATTCCAGTTTGCATGCCACAAAAACTCTAATTATCCAAAGAATAAAAGGATTATATGTCACGTATCCCGTTAAATCCAGATAATTAGAAATTAGGAGAATATGTTTTCAAGCTGTTGTTCAAGTATAGAGCTTTTCCAAGTTATACACAAATAGAAAGTGGGTCATACTTCTGTTCCACCCAAATTCATAAGATAAAGAATGAAAACAATTCTTAAATATAAATCCAAATCATAAATTAAAATAGAAAAAGTAATAAAATCAATCCATACAAATAGACAGAGTCCTAACCTTAACAATGGAGGTTTAGTTGCTCATGGAATGTAGAATATAAATTTGTATAGAATTCCCTAATGGAATCCCTCTAATCTAATACAGATTTTCAGTTGATGGGTGGGGACCACTTGCTTTGTCCATTCTGCAGCTTTTAATTTGTGTTTTCTGGGCTGGAAAGTGGGTCAAAACAGCCCAAAATTCGTAACCAGTGTTTTCTGAATTATTGCAGATCGCGCATGTGACGCGTCCGTGTCGTCCACGCGCTCGCATCATTTGTGCCGATTCCAGTCGACGCGTTCGCGTCAGGCACGCGATCGCGTCCTTGCGATTTCTCCATTCCGCGCGGTCGCGTGAGCCATGCGTCCGCGTCGGTCTTCGCTGGTCATCTCTTTGGTTTCTTCTTTTTCTCTGCAAAAACTTCATCAAATCCCTCCGAATGCTACATAAAATAAATAAAATTTCACAAAACTCAAAATAGCATCCATATATAGTGGCTAAAATATAATTAATTCTTAATTAAACTCAACAAATTAGATACAAATTCACTAGGAAAAGATAGACAAGATGCTCACGCATCAGTGACCAAGGAGAGAGCTGTGCTCATATATAGATTTATGAAAGGAGAGAATATAAATGTTGGGGAGTTGATTGCCAACAACATCAACAAGATATTGTAGAGCACTAATGAAAGCACAAGGTTGGCATTCCCCAGCATCATACATGAGCTATGTGATGACGCTGGAGTTGAGAAAGTTATTGATGAGGTGCTAGTGAAGCAAGATAAGCCTATAACTGCCATGAAAATGGCTAAGGTGTTGGCTGTTGATGAGCGGATATTTTATATGCTTTTTGGGGGTATTTTCATATAGTTTTTAGTAGGATCTAGCTACTTTTTAGTATATTTTTATTAGTTTCTATGCAAAAATCACATTTCTGGACCTTACTATGAGCTTGTGTATTTTTCTGTGTTTCAGGTATTTTCTGGCTGAAATTGAGGGACCGGAGCAAAAATCTGATTCAGAGGCTGATAAAGGACTGCAGATGCTGTTGGATTCTGATCTCCCTGCACTCGAAATGGATTTTCTGGAGCTACAGATACCCAATTGATGCGCTCTCATTTGTGTTGAAAAGTAGACATCCTGGGCTTTCCAGCAATATATAATAGTCCATGCTTTGCCCAAGTTTTGATGACACAAACTGGCGTTTAACACCAACTTTCTACCCTATTCTCGCGTTAAACGCCAGAACTGGGCTAAAAGCTGGAGTTAAACGCCCAAACTGGCACAAAAGCTGGAGTTAAATGCCAGGAATAGCCTATGCACGTGAAACCTTCATTGCTCAGCCCAAACACACACCATGTGGGTCCCAGAAGTGGATTTCTGCACTATCTATCTTAGCTTACACATTTTCTGTAAACCTGGGTTACTAGTTTAGTATAAAAACCACTTTTAGAGATTTATTTTGTACCTCATAACTTTTTACATCTGAATTTGTATCTTCTACGACATGAGTCTCTAAACCCCATGGTTGGGGGTGAGGAGCTATGTTGTGTCTCGATGGATTAATACAATTACTTCTGTTTTCTATTCAATCACGCTTGATTCTATTCTAAGATATTCACTCGCACTTAAACATGGTGAATGTGATAATTCGTGACACTCATCACCATTCTCAACCTATGAACACGTGCCTGACAACCACTTCCGTTCTACCTTAGATTGAGTGTGTATCTCTTGGATTCTTGGTTCACGAGTTTAACTGGCTCTCCTGACAACAGAGCGTTCAATCCGTGAGACCAGAGTCTTCGTGCTATAAGCTAGAATCAATTGGCAGTATTCTTGAGATCCAAAAAGTCTAAACCTTGTCTGTGGTATTCCGAGTAGGATTTGGGATGGGATGACTGTGAAGAGTTTCAAACTCATGAATGTTGGGCGTAGTTACAGACGCAAAAGGATCACTGGATCCTATTCCAGCACAAGTGAGAACCGATAGATGATTAGCCATGTACATAGACCTTTTTCACTTAAAGGACGGATGGTAGCCATTGACAATGGTGATCCACCAACATGCAGCTTGCCATGGAAGGAGCCTTGCGTGCGTGAAGAAGAAGACAGTAGGAAAATAGAGATTCAGAAGACAGAGCATCCCCAAAACTCCAACCAATTCTCCATTACTACATAACAAGTATTTATTTCATGTTCTTTTATTTTTCACTATTAAAACTAAGAACTATTATTGATATCCTGACTAAGAGTTACAAGATAACCATAGCTGCTTTGGTGCACGAAATTGTGATCATCAACAATGGCGCCAAAGACTTGGTGCTCTCAAGCGTGAATCACACTTTGTCACAACTTTGCACAACTAACCAGCAAGTGCCTTGGGTCGTCCAAGTAATACCTTACATGAGTAGGGGTCGATCCCACAGAGATTGTTGGTATGAAGCAAGCTATGGTCATCTTGTAAATCTCAGTTAGGCTGATTCAAATGATTATAATGGTTTTCGAAAATAATAATAAATGAAGCACAAAATAAAGATAAAGTTACTTATGTAGATCATTGGTGGGAATTTCAGATAAGCATATGAAGATGCTGTGCTCCTTCCGAATCTCTACTTTCCTACTGCCTTCATCCAATCCTTTTTACTCCTTTCCATGGCAAGCTATATGTAGGGCATCACCATTGTTAATGGCTACATCCCATCCTCTTAGTGAAAATGGTCCAAATGCTCTCTCACGGCACGGCTAATTATCTGTCGGTTCTCGATCATGTCGGAATAGAATCCATTGATTCTTTTTCGTTTGTCATCACGCCCAACAATTCGAGTTTGAAGCTCGTCACAGCCATTCAATCTTTGAATCCTACTCGGAATACCACAGACAAGGTTTAGACTTTCCGGATCCTCAAGAGTTGCCGCCAAAGGGTTTTAGCTTATACCACGAAGTTTCTGATTAAGAAATCCAAGAGATACTCGCTCTTTCTAAGGTAGAACGGAAGTGGTTGTAAGTCATGCATTCATAGGTGAGAATGATGATGAGTGTCACAGATCATAACATTCATCATGTCGAAGTGCAACGAATATCTTAGAACAGGAATAAACTGAATTGAATAGAAAAATAGTAGTAATTGCATTAAAACCCGAGGTACAGTAGAGCTCCACACCTTTAATTTATGGTGTGTAGAAACTCCACCGTTGAAAATACATAAATGATGGTCCAGGCATGGCCGAATGGCCAGCCCCCATGAAGGTCTAAAATCGCATACACTGATTAAAGATCAATCAAAAGACATCTAATAAAATAGTAAAATGTCCTATTTATACTAGACTAGTTACTAGGGTTTATATAAATAAGTAATTGATGCAGAAATCCACTTCCGGGGCCCACTTGGTGTGGGCTTGGGCTGAGCTTGAGCTTTACACATGCAGAGGCTTCTTTTTGAGTTAAACGCCAAGTTGTAACGTGTTTTTGGCGTTTAACTCTGGTTTGTGACGTGTTTCTGGCGTTTTACTCCAAAATGCAGCATGAAACTGGCGTTGAACGCCAGTTTGCGTTGTCTAAGCTTGAACAAACTATGGACTATTATATATTGCTGGAAATCTCTAGATATCTACTTTCCAACGCCGTTGAGAGCGCGCCATTTGGAGTTCTGTAGCTCCAGAAAACCCATTTCGAGTGCCGGGAGGTTAGAATCCAACAACATCAGCAGTCCTTTGTTAGCCTTCTATTAGTGTTTTGCTCAGGTCCCTCAATTTCAGCCAGAAATTACCTAAAATCACATAAAACACACAAACTCTTAGTAAAATCCAGAAATGTTAATTTAGCATAAAAACTAATGAAAACATCCCTAAAAGTAGCTAGATCCTACTAAAAACTACCTAAAAACAATGCTAAAAAGCGTATAAATTATCCGCTCATCACAACACCAAACTTAAATTGTTGCTTGTCCCCAAGCAACTAAAAATCAAATAGGATAAAAAGAAGAGAATATACTATAATACCAAAATATCAATGAATATTAGTTCTAATTAGATGAGCGGGACTTGTAGCTTTTTGCTTCTGAACAGTTTTGGCATCTCACTTTTTTCTTTGAAGTTTAGAATGATTGGTATCTCTAGGAACTTAGAATTTCAGATAGTGTTATTGATTCTCCTAGTTAAGTATGTTGATTCTTGAACATAGCTACTTTTATGATTCTTGGCCGTGGCCCTAAGCACTTTGTTTTCCAGTATTACCACTGGATACATAAATGCCACAGACACATAACTGGGTGAACCTTTTCAGATTATGACTCAGCTTTGCTAAATTCCCCAGTTAGAGGTGTCCAGAGTTCTTAAGCACACTCTTTTTGCTTTGGATCACGACTTTAACCACTCAGTAGCAAGCTTTTCACTTGGACCTGCATGCCACAAGCACATGGTTAGGGACAGCTTGATTTAGCCGCTTAGGCCTAGATTTTATTTCCTTGGGCCCTCCTATCCATTGATGCTCAAAGCCTTGGATCTTTTTTACCCTTGCCTTTTGGTTTTAAGGGCTCTTGGCTTTTTTTGCTTGCTTTTCTTTTTCTTTCTACTTTTTTTTGCCAAATATATATTTTTTTTGCAAGCTTTTGCTATTCAGTGCTTTTTCTTGCTTCAAGAATCAAATTTATGATTTTTCAGATTATCAGTAGCATTTCTCTTTGTTTATCATTCTTTCAAGAGCCAACAATTTTAACATTCATAAACAACAAGATAAAAAATGTGCACTGTTCAAGCATTCATTCAGAAAACAAAAAGTATTGTCACCATATCAATATAATTAAACTAAATTCAAGGATAAATTTGAAACTCATGAACTTCTTATTCCTTTGTATTAAAAACATTTTTCATTTAAGAAAGGTGAAGGATTCATGGAATTATTCATAGCCTGAAGACATAGTTACTAAATACTAGTGATCATGTAATAAAGACACAATCTTAGACAAACATATAGCATGAAAACCGAAAAAAAGAGAAATAAGAACAAGGAATGAGTCCACCTTAGTGATGGTGGCGTCTTCTTCTTGAAGGACCAATGATGTCCTTGAGCTCTTCTATGTCTCTTCCTTGCCTTTGCTGCTTCTCCCTCATTGCTCTTTGATCTTCTCTAATCTCATGGAGAATGATGGACTGCTCTTGATGTTCCACCCTTAATTGATCCATGTTGTAACTCAAGTCTTCTAGAGAAGTGTTGAGTTGTTCCTAATAGTTGTTGGGAGGAAAGTGCATCCCTTGAGACATCTACAGGATTCCTTGGTGATGAGCTTCCTCATGCGTCTCTTGGGATCCATGAGTGCGCTCTCTTGTTTGCTCCATCCTCTTCTTAGTGATGGGCTTGTCTTCTTCAATAAGGATGTCTCCTTCTATAACAACTCTATCCGAGTAGCATAGATGGCAAATGAGATGAGGAAAAGCTAGCCTTGCCAAGGTAGAGGGCTTTTCGGCTATTTTGTAGAATTCCAGGGAGATGACTTCATGAACTTCTACTTCCTCTCCAGTCATGATGCTATGGATCATGATGGCCCGATCCACAGTAACTCCGGATCGGTTGCTAGTGGGGATGATGGAGCGTTGGATGAACTCCAACCATCCTCTAGCCACAGGCTTGAGGTCCAGTCTTCTCAATTGTACCGGCTTGCCTTTTGAGTCTCTTTTCCGTTGAGCTCCTTCCACACATATGTCCATGAGGACTTGGTCCAACCTTTGATCAAAGTTGACCCTTCTAATGTAGGGGCATGCATCTTCTTGCATTATAGGCAAGTTGAATGCCAACCTTACATTTTCCGGACTGAAATCTAAGTATTTTCCCCGAACCATTGTAAGATAATTCTTTGAGTTCGGGTTCATACTTTGATCATGGTTCCTAGTGATCCATGCATTGGCATAGAACTCTTGAACCATTAAGATTCTGACTTGTTGAATGGGGTTGGTCAGAACTTCCCAACCTCTTCTTTGGATCTCATGTCGGATCTTCGGATACTCATTTTTATTTCTTGAGCTTGAAAGGGACCTCAGGGATCACATTCTTCTTGGCCACAAGTTCATAGAAGTGGTCTTGATGGGCTTTTGAGATGAATCTCTCCATCTCCTATGACTCGGAGGTGGAAGCTTTTGTCTTCCCTTTCCCTTTTCTAGAGGTTTCTCCGGCCTTAGGTGCCATCAATGGTTATAGAAAAACAAAAATCTATGCTTTTACCACACCAAACTTAGAATATTGCTCGCCCTCGAGCAAAAGAAGAAATAAAAGAAGAAGAAAAAGAAGAATATATGGAGGAGAGGGAGAGAGATGTGTATTCGGCTAAGGGGGAGAAGAGAGGGTTGTGTTGTGTGAAAATGAAGAAGGATGGAGGGGTTTATATAGTGGAGGGAGAGGGTATTGGTTCGGCCATGTAGGGTGGGTTTGGGTGGGAAAGGGATTTTGAATTTTGAAGGTAGGTGGGGTTTATGGGGAAAAGTGGATGGATGTGAGTGGTGAAGTGGTGATGGGGAAGAGAGATTAAGGTTATTGGTGAAGGGTTTTTGGGGAAGAGTGTTATTGGATTGTGTAAAGAGGAAAGAAGGTGAGTTAAGTTAGGTGGGGATCCTGTGGGGTCCACAGATCATGAAGTGATCCTGTGGGGTCCACAGATCCTGAGGTGTCAATGATTTAACATCCCTGCACCAATTAGGCGTGTAAAATGCCATCTCTATGCAATCCTAGCGTTTAACGCCAGATTGATGCTTGTTTCTGGCGTTAAACGCCAGCTCTATGCTTGTTTTGGGCGTTCAACGCCAGTCTGCAGCATGTTTCTGGCATTGAACGCCAGTTCCATGCTTGTTTCTGGCATTTAACGCCAGTTCTCCTCAGGGTGTTGTCCTGGCATTTAAACGCCAAACTGTTGCTTGTTTCTGGCGTTCAACGCCAGATCCATGCTCTGTTCTGGCATTGAACGCCAGTAACCCCTTCCTCCAGGGTGTGCTGTTTCTTCTGCTATTTTTTATTCTATTTTTAATTTTAGTATTTGTTTTGTGACTCCACATTATCATGATCCTAATAAAACATAAAAAAACAATAAAATAAAAAAATAAAATTAGATAAATAAAAATTGGATTGCCTCCCAATAATCGCTTCTTTAATGTCACTGGCTTGACAGTGAGCTCCCTTGGAGCTACACAAGTGATCAAGTTAATGTTGTGGACTCCCAAAACCAAACTTAGAGTTTGAATGTGGGGGTTTCTCAATACCAAACTTAGAGTTTGGTTGTGGCCTCCCAACACCAAACTTAGAGTTTGATTGTGGAGGCTTTGTTTGACTGTGTCTTGAGAGAAGCTTTTCATGCTTCCTCTCCATGTATATAGAAGAACACCTTTGGGTCTTAAACAAAAGGTAGTCCCCATTCAATTGAAGGACTAATTCTCCTCTGTTAACATCTATCACAACTCTTGCTGTGGCTAGAAAAGGTCTTCCAAGGATGATGCATTCATCCTCCTCCTTCCTAGTGTCTAAGATTATGAAATCAGCAGGGATGTAAAGGCCTTCAACCTTCACTAACACGTCCTCTACTAATCCATAAGCTTGTCTTACTGACTTGTCTACCATCTGTAACGAGAATGTGGCAGGCTGTACCTCAATGATCCCCAGCTTCTCCATTAAAGAGAGTGGCATAAGATTTATGCCTTACCCTATGTCACATAAAGCCTTCTCAATGGTCATGGTGCCTATGGTACAGGGTATTAAGAATTTACCAGGATCTTGTCTCTTTTGAGGTAAAGTTTGCTGAACCCATGTATCTAGTTCACTAATGAGCAAAGGAGGTTCACCTTCCCAAGTCTCATTACCAAACAACTTGGCATTCAGCTTCATGATGGCTCCTAGGTATTGAGCAACTTGCTCTCCAATTACATCTTCATCCTCTTTAGAGGAATAATAGTCTTCAGAGCTCATGAAAGGCAGAAGGAGGTTTAATGGGATCTCTATGGTCTCTATATGACCTTCAGATTCCTTTGGGTCCTCAATATGGAACTCCTTCTTGCTTGAGAGATTTCCCATGAGGTCTTCCTCATTGGGATTCACGTCCTCTCCTTCCTCTCTAGGTTCGGCCATGTTGATTATGTCAATGGCCTTGCACTCTCTTTTTGGATTCTATTCATTATTGCTTGGCAGAGTTCTAGGAGGAGTTTCTGGGACTTTCTTACTCAACTGACCCACTTGTGCCTCTAAATTTCTGATGGAAGACCTTGTTTCACTCATGAAACTTAAAGTGGCCTTAGACAGATCAGAGACTATGTTCGCTAAACTAGAGGTGCTCTGCTCAGAATTCTCTATCTGTTGCTGAGAAAATGATGGAAAAGGCTTGCTATTGCTGAGCCTGTTTCTTCCACCATTATCAAAGCCTTGTTGAGGCTTTTGTTGATCCTTCCATGAGAAATTTGGATGATTTCTCCATGATGAATTATAGGTGTTTCCATAAGGTTCACCCATGTAATTTACCTATGCCATTGCAGGGTTCTCAGGATCATAAGCTTCTTCTTCAGAAGATGCCTCTTTAGTACTGTTAGATGCATTTTGCCATCCATTCAGACTTTGAGAAATCATGTTGACTTGTTGAGTCAACATTTTTTTGAGCCAATATGGCATTCAGATCATCAATTTCAAGAACTCCCTTCCTCTGAGGCGTCCCATTATTCACAGAATTCCTATTAGAAGTGTACATGAATTAGTTATTTGCAACCATGTCAATAAGTTCTTGAGCTTCTGCAGGTGTTTTCTTTAGGTGAATGGATCCACCTGTAGAATAGTCTAGTGACATCTTAGAGAACTCAGATAGACCATAATAGAATATATCCAAAATGGTCCACTCTGAAAGCATGTCAGAAGGACACTTTTTGGTCATCTCTTGTATCTTTCCCAAGCTTCATAGAGGGATTCACCATATCTTTGTTTGAAGGTCTGAACATCCACTCTAAGCTTGCTCAGCTTTTGAGGAGGAAAGAACTTAGCCAAGAAGGCCATGACCAGCTTATCCCAAGAGTCCAGGCTATCTTTAGGTTGTGAGTCCAACTATGTTCTAGCTCTGTCTCTTATAGCAAAAGGGAAAGGCATGAGCCTGTAGATTTCAGGATCTACTCCATTAGTCTTAACAATCTCATAGATATGCAAGAATTTAGTTAAAAACTGGTAGGGATCTTCTGATGGAAGTCTATGAAACTTGCAGTTCTGTTGCATTAGAGCAACTAGTTGAGGTTTCAGCTCAAAATTGTTTGCTCCAACGGCAGAGATTGAGATGCTTCTTCCATCAAATTTGGAAGTAGGTGTAGTATAATCACCAAGCTTCCTCCTTGCATTATTATTTTTGGCTGCCATCTCCTCTTCTTTTTCGAAAATTTTTGTAAGGTTGTCTCTGGATTGTTGTAGTTTTACTTCTCTTAGTTTCCTCTTCAACAAGAATATTGTTGTCCTTGCTCCTGCTCATATGAAAAAGAAGGGAACAGAAAATAATAATAGGGATCCTCTTTAGTACAGTAGAGAGATTCCTTTATATTAGTAGAAGAAGAAAAGAATAGAAGAAGGAAGAGGTAATAATCCAAACACAAGGGGGAGGAGTAGGTTTGAATTCTTGAGATGAAGAGAAGTGTTAGTAAATGAATAAATAAATAAAAAGAGATGAGAGAGGTAGAAATTCGAAAATAAATTTTGAAAAAGGGTTAGTGATTTTCAAAAATTAGAGAGAATAAATAAAATTAAAATTAAAATGTGAAACAATTAGTTAATTAAAAGAATTTTCAAAAAGAGGGAAGTAATTTTCAAAAATTAGAGAGAGGAAAGTAGTTAGGTGATTTTGAAAAAGATAAGAAATAAACACAAAAAAAAATCAATTAGTTAGTTGAAAAAGATTTGAAAATCAATTAGTTAGGTGATTTTTTGACTAAGTCAACCCAAAGATTTCGAATTTTTTTTAGAGAAATAAGGAAAGGATATTTTTTTATTTTTGAACTTTTGATGAGGAGAGAGAAAAACACAAAAATTTTTTGATGTCAAGATGAACACCAAGAACACTTTGAAGATGCAAGACACGAAACTTAAAAATTTTCAATGCTTAGACATTATGAATGCAAAAATGCATATGAAAAAAAACAAAAGACACAAAACAAGAAAATATGAAGATCAAACAAGAAGACTTATCAAGAACAACTTGAAGATCATGAAGAACACATGCATGAATTTTTTTTCAAAAAGTGCACAAATTTTTAAAAACATGCAATTGACACCAAACTTAAAATTTGACTCTAGACTCAAACAAGAAACACAAAATATTTTTAGATTTTATGATTTTATTAAATTTTTTTGTATTTATATTTTTTTCGAAAATTATTTTTAGAAAAACGAAAACAAATAAAAAAATTTTTGAAAGATTTTTTAAAACTTTTTGAAAAGAAAATTACCTAATCTGAGCAACAAGATGAACCGTCAGTTGTCTAAACTCAAACAATCCCCGGCAATGGCACCAAAAACACGGTGCACGAAATTGTGATAATCAACAACGGTGCCAAAGACTTGGTGCTCTCAAACGTGAATCACACTTTGTCACAACTTTGCATAACTAACCAGCAAGTGCACTGGGTCGTCCAAGTAATACCTTACGTGAGTAAGGGTCGATCCCACAGAGATTGTTGGTATGAAGCAAGCTATGGTCATCTTGTAAATCTCAGTTAGGCTGATTCAAATGATTATAATGGTTTTCGAAAATAATAATGAATGAAGCATAAAATAAAGATAGAGTTATTTATGTTGATCATTGGTGGGAATTTCAGATAAGCATATGAAGATGCTGTGCTCCTTCTGAATCTCTGCTTTCCTGCTGCCTTCATCCAATCCTTCTTACTCCTTTCCATGACAAGCTGTATGTAGGGCATCACCGTTGTCAATGGCTACATCTCATCCTCTCAGTGAAAATGGTCCAAATGCTCTGTCACGGCACGGCTAACCATCTGTCGGTTCTCGATCATGTCGGAATAGAATCCATTGAATCTTTTGCGTTTGTCATCAGGCCCAACAATCGCGAGTTTGAAGCTCGTCACAGTCATTCAATCCTTGAATCCTACTCTGAATACCACAGACAAGGTTTAGACTTTCCGGATCCTCAAGAGTGGCCGTCAAAGGGTTCTAGCTTATACCATGAAGATTCTGATTAAGGAATCCTCACGTAGAATGATGATGAGTGTCACAGATCATCACATTCATCATGTTTAAGTGCAACGAATATCTTAGAACATGAATAAACTGAATTGAATAGAAAAATAGTAGTAATTGCATTAAAACTCGAGGTACAGCAGAGCTCCACACCCTTAATCTATGGTGTGTAGAAACTCCACCGTTGAAAATACATAAGTGATGGTCCAGGCATGGCCGAATGGCCAGCCCCAATGAAGGTCTGAAATCGCATACACTGATTAAATATCAATCAAAAGACGTCTAATAAAATAGTAAAATGTCCTATTTATACTAGACTAGTTACTAGGGTTTACAGAAATAAGTAATCGATGCAGAAATCCACTTCCGGGGCCCACTTGGTGTCTGCTTTAGCTGAGCTTGAGCTTTACCCGCGCAGAGGCTTCTTTTGGAGTTAAACGCCAAGTTGTAACATGCTTTTGGCGTTTAACTCTGGTTTGTGACGTGTTTCTGGCGTTTTACTCCAGAATGCAGCATGGAACTGGCATTGAACGCCAGTTTGCATCATCTAAGCTTGAACAAAGTATGAACTATTATATATTGCTGGAAAGCTCTGGATGTTTTCTTTCTAACGCCGTTGAGAGCGCGCCATTCGGAGTTCTGTAGCTCCAGAAAATCTATTTCGAGTGCAGGGATGTCAAAATCCAATAGCATCAGCAGTCCTTTGTCAGCCTTCTATCAGAGTTTTGCTCAAGTCCCTTAATTTCAGCCAGAAATTAGCTGAAATCATAGAAAAACACACAAACTCATAGTAAAGTCCAAAAATGTAAATTTATCATAAAACTAATGAAAAGTAGCTAGATCCTACTAAAAACTACCTAAAAATAATGCTAAAAAGCGTATAAATTATCCGCTCATCATGCTTCAAGCCAACAATCTCCGTGGGATCGACCCTTACTCATGTAAGGTATTACTTGGACGACCCACTGCACTTACTGGTTAGTGGCACCAGAGTTGTGAAAAGTGTGAATCACAATTCCGTGCACCATGTTTTTGGCGCTGTTGCCGGCGATTGTTCGAGTTTGGACAACTGACGGTTCATCTTGTTACTTAGATTAGGAAAAATTGTCTTTTTGATAGTTTAGAGTCTTTTTATTTTCTTTTCAAAAGCATTTTCAAAAATCTTATTTTTCTTTATTAATTTCTTTTCCTTGAGTCTAGTTTCATGTTTTAAGTTTGGTGTCTTTTGTTGCTTTTTATCTTATACATTTTCGAATTATTAGTGTTCAAGGTACAAAATTTTTAGGTTTGGTGTCCTTTGTGTTTTTATTTTCTTAAAAATTTTCAAAATTTGTTCTTGGTGTTCATCTTGACATTTAAAGTTTTCCTGTTCATTTCCCTTGTTTTGATCTAAAAATTCTAAGTTTGGTGTCATTTTGTGGTTTTTCTCTTTCCTTATAAAATTCAAAAATTCAAAAATATCTTTCCTCTAATTGCTCATTTTTCTTTTCGAAGTCTTTGGGTTGACTTGGTCAAATTTTTTAAAAATCATATCTTTTTCAAATCATATCTTTTTAAAATTCTAAAATCATATCCTTTTCAAAATCTCCTAACCACTTTCTCTCTCTCCATTTTTTCGAAAATCATCATAAAAAATAAATAATAATAATAAATACAATAAAAATAAATAAAAATTCTTTGTTTACAATCAATATCATATCCATTTCTCCATCAAAGATCTAAGTGGAAATGAACAGTCCAGAAGGACTTTGGGGTCATATGCTAATCCCACTACTGCTTTATAAGGGGGTAGTATTTGTATACCGCCCCATTAAAGCTAGTAATTTTGAGCAAAACCCTCAGTTCATTATCATAGTGCAGCAAAATCACCAGTATTCCGGTCTTCCACAAGAAGAACCTAATGAGTTTCTGGCACAATTCTTACAAATTGCTAACACAGTACGTGATAAGGAAGTAGATCAGGATGTCTACAGACTATTATTGTTTCCATTTGCTGTGATAAATCAAGCTAAAAGATGGTTAAAAAACCAACCTACAGCATGCATAAGAACATGGAAACAACTGTCAGAAAAATTCCTGAATCAATATTTCCCTCCTAAAAGGATGACACAGCTAAGGCTGGACATCCAAGGCTTCAAACAAGGAGATAATAAATCTCTTTATGAAGCCTGGGAGAGGTACAGATAGATGCTAAAGAAATGCCCCACTGAAATGTTTTCAAAGTGGGTGCAGTTAGACATCTTCTACTACGGGCTCACAGAAAAAGCTCAGATATCTCTAGACCACTCAGCTAGTGGATCTATACACATAAAAAAGATGATTGAAGAGGCTCAAGAAGAAGCTAAGGCAGTATCAATTGACTTTAGTCCTCAGGAATAAGTTGCTGAAAGAACTGGGATAAAAGCTGGAGTTAAACCTCAGAATTGGGCTAAAAGCTGGAGTTAAACGCCCAGACTGGCACAAAAGCTGGAGTTAAACGCCAGGAATAGCCTATGCACGTGAAACCTTCATTGCTCAGCCCAAACACACACCAAGTGGGCCCCAGAAGTGGATTTCTGTACTATCTATCTTAGCTTACTCATATTCTATAAACCTAGGTTACTAGTTTAGTATAAAAACCACTTTTAGAGATTTATTTTGTACCTCATAACATTTTACATCTGAATTTGTATCTTCTACGACATGAGTCTCTAAACCCCATGGTTGGGGGTGAGGAGCTCTGCTATGTCTCGATGGATTAATACAATTACTAATGTTTTCTATTCAATCACGCTTGATTCTATTCTAAGATATTCACTCGCACTTAAACATGGTGAATGTGATGATCCATGACACTCATCACCATTCTCAACCTATGAACGTGTGCCTGACAACCACTACCATTTTACCTTAGATTGAGTGTATATCTCTTGGGTTCCTGGTACACGAGTTTGACTGCCTTTCCTGACAATAGAGCGTTCAATCCGTGAGACCAGAGTCTTCGTGGTATAAGCTAGAATCAATTGGCAGTATTCTTGAGATCCAGAAAGTCTAAACCTTGTCTGTGGTATTCCGAGTAGGATCTAGGATGGGATGACTGTGAAGAGCTTCAAACTCACGAATGTTGGGCGTAGTGACTGAAACAAAAGGATTACTAGATCCTATTCCATCACAAGTTAGAACCGACAGATGATTAGCCATGTATATAGACCTTTTTCACTGAAAGGACGGATAGTAGCCATTGACAACGGTGATTCACCAACATGCAGCTTGCTATGGAAGGAGCCTTGCGTGCATGAAGAAGAAGACAGTATGAAAGCAGAGATTCAGAAGACAGAGCATCTCTAAAACTCTAACCGATTCTCCATTATTGCATAACAAGTATTTATTTCATGTTCTTTTATTTTTCGCAATTAAAACTATGAACCATTGTTGATATCATGACTAAGAGTTACAAGATAACCATAGCTGCTTCAAGCCAACAATCTCCGTGGGATCGACCCTTACTCACGTAAGGTATTACTTGGACGACCTACTGCACTTTCTGGTTAGTGGCACTGGAGTTGTGAAAAGTGTAAATCACAATTCCGTGCACCAGCTGTGAACCCACTTCAGAGGGCCAGAGAGCATAGAGCTCATGCTCATATGCTACAACAACAACAACAACAAGAAGAAGAAGAGGCTGAGGAGCAACCACATCTCCTAGCGCTTCAAGCACCACAATATCAATAATACCAGCAATTTCAACAATTTTCTGAAGGGGTACTGCAAGGAGACATGCATCAAATGAAGGGAGATTTGCATCAATTGAGGGAAGATGTCAACCAATTTCAAAATAGCCAAAGGGAGCAATGGAACCAAGTGAATGAGAACATACAAAACCTCCAAGGAAGCTTCGAGCAAGCAAAGAAGGAGCAGCAAGAGGAGTTTGACTGGGGAGAGGTGCGAAGTGCACTCGACAAAGTAATAGAACAGAACAAATGGCAGCAGAGGAACCTCGCTGAGTTCAGGCATCTTTATGATGCCTGAACCATTTCAAGGAGGCGATATGATATCAATACACAAGCAAAGCTAAATCACTTGTGTAATGATGTGGCCGCTCTTAACCCCGGGTACCCAACATTCATGCAAGGACTAGAGGAATTGAGTGCTAGACAATAAGAGATCCTAGCTAAGCACAAGGAGGATGAAAAAATTATATGGTAAGGCTAGGATTCTGGAAGCCCAAGGACAAGAAAGCACAAGAAGGATCCTCCTAAAAGGGTGAAGATGACTCCTCCTCCTCCAAAAAGAAAGACAAGGGCAAAAGGCCAATGAACTAAAGCTAAAGCTACACAAGGTTGTTGAGTTCCATGGTTGACACTTTCCAAATTTCTGAATTCTGTTTAAGTTCTTATCTGTCTACTTTACTTTATGTTTGAGAATAATTGGTAATGCTAGGATAGTTTATGTTTTATGTTTAGTTCTTTATTATTTGAAGTCTTTTGTGAGTCCCTTGATATGCAAGAAAGAAAATGTAATGTTAACTTTAGTCTTTTTCAACATCAATAAAGTATGGTTTGTCTCCATAAGAGTTGTTATGAGTTGTGCAAGAACAAGAGTAAATGAGACTAAGACCAAGAAAGCTCTTTCAAAGAACTAAGAAACAAAAGACTAAGTGTAGAACCTTGAATGAACTAAAAAGAAAGTGAGTCATGAAAGGCAACTAGTCCTAGAAGGCATGACAAGTAGAGGTTGAGGGGTGTTCCTTGAATATCTATAGAACCAAGAAGTAGTAAGCAACAAAGACCCAAGGCTCTGAGCATCAACTACTAGGAAGGAAAGAGAAGCATTGAAAAAACTCAAAAGAGTTAGAAACCCTAGTAGATGCTTGTGGTGAAGATGTATCAAGAAGAGGCCTGGGCAAGTAAATTCTCAAGGGTGTTTCAATACCTAACACCTTAAAGCCAACTGGTTTGGGATTGTTGATTGAAAGCCTAACTAAAAGGTTGTCTTGAGACAAAACACTTAGAGTCATGGTCAATGATCAGAAAAGAAGCAAAACCAAAAATAGAATAAGATAACTCTTACTACTTCAAGATGACAATCAACGAAAAGGACCCATGAGGCACATACATCGAAGAACCCTCAAGGATCTAGGGACTCTTTGTGACATTCAAAGCATTCATGCATGACCATTCTTAGTTATATTGCATCGATTCAAGGTCAAGTCTCAATTCACAAAAAGACCACTCACATTGATTTGCTTGGGACAAGCAAAGCTTAAGTTTGGTATTGTGATGACTTACATTATCTACCCTTTTTCTTGCATAAAAAAGACCATAAAAGAGGCATAATCTCATTTGATCATTACAATTCATGCCTTAATTGATGAATATCATAGTACATTGCTTTGAAATGAGTTTGTGTTGAATTCCAGGCGAAAAAGACATAAAAATGGGAAGGAAACAACTAAACAAGTGGGTGTGTGAAGCAGGCATGCCACTTCGAACAAACGCCACCAAAAATGTATTAGTGTGGCATGCCAGAAGCTGGGTGTGCCACTTTGTATCGAAGGCGTGGCACGCCAGTTTTAGAATTCACTTGGGCGTGCCACTTGAGGATCAAGGCATGGCATGCCAAGCCTAAGAGACCCACAATTAAATGGGCATGCCACTTGAGCTACATGGCGTGGCACGCTGGTACAAGAGTCTAGAAAAGGGGTTGAAGGCTAATGAGGTCTGGGCGTGCCACTTGAGCTACCAGGCGTGGCACGCCAATGAACAAGAAGGCAAAGCAAAAAAGCTGGGCATGCCACTTAAATGATCAGGCGTGGCACGCCAGCACTGAAGGAGGCCAAACAAAGCTGGGCGTGCCATTTGGTATCAAAGATGTGGCACACCAGCTCAATTGTCCCACTTTGGCGTGCCACTTCAACGTCCAGGCGTTGCACGCCACCTTTGGAACCAAGGCAAGTGAAGGGCGTGGCACGCTAGTAGTGTTTTCCAGAAGGGGGAGATAAAGGGCCAAATGAAATGGGCGTGCCACTTGGATGATGAGGCGTGGCACACCAACAAGAGGATAAAGCATTTAGAGGGGCATTGCACGCCAGACCCTGGGCGTGCCACGCTTGTACAAGTTTTCAGAAGCATGAAGATGTGAAAAATGGCCTGGGCGTGCCACTTGGTGTCGAAGGCATGGCACGCCATGATGCTTGGGTCAATTAAAATGCCCTGGGCGTGCCACTTTAGCTCGAAGGCGTGGCATGCCAGGGATGTGATGGAGGAAGGCGTGCCACTTAGAGGGTGAGGCGTGGCACGCTAAGCTTGAAATGAAGAAAGCGTGACACGCCAGGGGAACGCCAGTCACACGCCAGCTGGAAGATCACGTTTGTTGAGTTTCTTTTCCCTCTAAATTGTAATTTTCTTTTCACTTTTGTAATTTCCTTTATTTTTATATCTAGGAATAGTATAAATACCCTTGGAAGTATTAGATAGACACACAGATCACTATCTCAAGGGGATTGTAGTGTTTTAAGTTTTTCACTTTTTACACTTCATCTCTTCCATCTTTTTTACTTGCCTTCTGAGCTATGAGTAGCTAAATTCCCTCTCATTGAAGGAGGGAGCTCTATTATACTTGATGGATTAATGATAGTGAATTTCTTCTTCTCTTCATCTTCTCTTTGATTTGCTAGAAGGGATTTCGATTTTCATGCTTAGTGTTCAATTATCTTGGAAAAGATATTGAATGCAAAATGGGTTTCCCGGGAACCTTGGAAAAGGAAACATGAAACCATGCTAGAAATCTCTTCTCACACTTGAGTAGAATCTGGGTTTTGGTGTTTGGATATGGTGACATATAATCCTCCCTCTACTTGGACCTACAAGGATGTGTTGTAAAATCAGGGACCAAGCATATTTCTCGTTATGAGCAATTAGACCAAAGAATTGGCTATTGATCAAGATCTGAGAGATTGAGTCACCAAGGGATTGGTGCTCAATCAATCATGATTGCCAGGAATTCAATGAGTTGCATGATTAATGAGGATATAAGTTGGATTTGATACAAAGAGACAATATCTTCTGATCTCAATGAATTCCCTTATTCTTATCTCTCCCATTCTTTTATAGAGTTTTCATTTACATTCTACAAATTCCCACTCCCTTTTACATTCTTGCCATTTTTATTTCTGAACTTTATTGCTTTCCTTTATTCTTTTGCCATTTATGTTTCCTCGATTTATGATTCTGCACTTACAACGTATTATGTCTAAGCTTAACTAATTCACCCATTAATTAAAATTGTTCAAATCTACCAATCTCTGTGGATACGATCCCACTCTACTATGGGTTATTACTTGACGATAATTTTGTTGCGCTTGCCAAAGAGTGGACTCATCAATTTTATTGGGAGGGGAGTGAATCCGAACTCATCTGATACCCTGTAGTAGCCTTTTTCTAGTACCTCTGTAACTCAGTAGGGTCCTTTCCAGTTAGCTGCTAGCTTTCCTTCTCCTAGTCGGCTTGTTCTGATATCATTTCGGATTAGGATAAGGTCGTTGTTGGCAAAACTTTGCTGTACTACCTTCAGATTGTATCTTGAGGCCATTTGGCGTTTTAACGCCTCCTCCCTGATCCGAGCTCTTTCCCAGATTTCTGAAAGTAGGTCGAGCTCTTCCTTTTGAAGTTGGGAGTTGGCCTCTTCACTGTAGAAGATCGTTCTGGGGGACCCTTCTTCAACTTCCACTGGGATCATTGCCTCCAGTCTGTAAGCTGGTTGGAAGGGTGATTCCCTCGTCGTGGAGTGTGGAGTTGTCCGATATGCCCATAGGACTTATAGGAGTTCTTCAGCCCAGGCTCCTTTTGCATCCTGTAATCTCCATTTTAACCCAGCTAGTATGACTTTGTTGGAAGCTTCTACTTGTCTACTATCCTGGGGGTGTTCTACAAATGTGAATTAGTGCTTTATTTTCAAGTCAGCTACCAACTTCCTAAAACCTGCGTCTGTGAAATGAGTGCATTGTCTGTGGTGATGGAATGGGGAACCCCAAACTTGGTGACAATGTTTCTGTATAAGAACTTCTGACTTCTTTGAGCAGTGGCATTAGCTAGAAGCTCTGCCTAAATCCATTTTGTGAAGTAATCGACCCCTACAATGAGGAACTTGACTTGTCCTGATCTTTGGGGAAAGGGTCCTAGGAGGTCGAGTCCCCATCTTGCAAATGGCCAAGGTGATGTTATGCTGATGAGTTCCTTTGGTGGGGCGATGTGGAAGTTGGCGTGTTTTTGGCATGGTGGATATGTCTTAACTAACTCGGTTGCTTCTTTTTGCAAGGTCGGCCAAAAGAATCTGGCTCGGAGTACTTTTTTAGAGAGAGCTCATGCTCTAAGGTGGTTGCCATACATGCCACTTTGTACTTCTTCTAAGACTTCCTTTGTGTTGGAGGTCAGCACACATTTTAATAGTGGTGTTGAAATCCTTCTCTTGTATAGAGTATTGTTTATGATGGTGTAGTATTATGCCTCCCGTTTTAGCCTCATCACCTCCTTCTTATCTTTAGGGAGTGTCTCCGATTTGAGGTAGTTAATTATGGTGGTCATCCATCCATGATCCTGACCTGTTATGGCTAGGACCTTTTCTTCCTCCGAGATTGATGGATTTTGCAGTACTTCCTGGATGAGGCTTCTATTATTGCCCTCTAGTTTGGTGCTGGCTAATTTTGAGAGTGCATCAGCTCGAGCATTCTATTCTTGAGGTATATGGTGGACCTCATATTCCCCGAGCTGCCCGAGCTGTTCCCTGGTTTTGTCCAGGTATTTTTTCATGGTGGAGTCCTTGGCTTGGTAGCTCTCTGCTATTTGTGAGGTGATGACTTGCGAATAACTAAAGATGATAAGCTTTTGAACTCCAACCTCTTTAGCCAGCCTCAAACCAGCTAGTAATGCTTTGTATTCGGCCTGATTGTTTGATGCATGGAACTCAAATTTTATGGAGAGTTCGATTTGGGTTCCCTGATCACTTTCTATTATCACACCTGCACCACTCTTGGTTTTGTTTGAAGAGCCATCTACATAAAGATTCCATTTTATAGGAGTTCCCGAGGTGTCAGTGTACTCAGCAATGAAGTCAACCAAATAATGTGACTTGATGGCGGTCCGGGATTCAAACTGAAGATCGAACTCCAATAGCTCAACTACCCATTGTAAAATTCTTCTAGCTACATCCGTCTTCTGTAGAATGCCTTTTATGGGCTGGTTGGTCCGAACTTTGATGGTGTGAGCTTGAAAATATGGACGAAGTCGTCGAGAGGTTAGTATGAGAGCATACACAAACTTTTTTATTTTTTGGTAGTCCAGTTCGGACCCTTGTAGGACCTTGCTGATGAAGTAGATGGGTTGTTGTCCACTTTCATCCTCTCTGACTAGTGCTGAGGCTAATCCAGGAAAGCTTGTTGGCCAATCTGGCTAGAAATCTGGACAAGGCTACCAGCCTTCCATTAAGTTGTTGTAGCTCTTTGACGCAGGTCGGACTCTTCATGTCCAGTATGGCCCGGCATTTATCCGGGTTCGCTTCGATTCCTCGTTGTGTTAGCTTCTACTACAAAGGTACACTTTGCAGGGTTAAGTCGCATGTCACGCCTTCTTATGGTGTCGAACACTTGTGCGAGGTCAGACAATAACGACTCCTCATTTTGTGTTTTCACCAGCATTTCATCCACATATACCTCCATGAGTTTCCCGATATAGTCTGCGAAGACTTTGTTTATTAATCTTTGGTAGGTAGCTCCTATGTTTTTGAGTCGAATGGCATGACGACATAACAATAGTTTGCTTTTGGAGTTTAGAATGAGGTCTTTTCCTGATTAGGTGGATACATTGGGATTTGATTGTATCCTAAATAAGCATCCATGAATAAGAGGTACTTGTATCCAGAGGAGACATCCACTAGAGTGTCGATATTTGGGAGTGGATAGGGATCTTTCGGGCAAGCTTTGTTGAGATCAGTGTAGTCGGTGCATATCCGCCACATCCCATTTGATTTTTTTACCAAGATGACAATAGCTAGCCATAGTGGGTATTTGACTTCTCTTATGAATCCTGCCTCCAGTAGAGCTTGTACCTATTCTTCCACAGCTTGGGATCTTTCGGGTCCAATTTTTCTACGTTTCTGTTGTACTGGCCGAGATCCTTGGTATACTGCCAGCTTATGGCACATTAGTTTGGGGTCTATGCCCGCATGTCTGTGGCCTTCCATGCAAAGATGTCAACATTGTTCCTTAGGAACTGAATCAGAGGCTCCTTTACATCTCCATTTAAGGTTGCCCTAATTTTTGTTGTTTTGTCTGGGGTGTCTTCGATCTGAACTACTTCAATCTTGCCCTTAGGTTGCGGACGAAGTTCTTCCCGACCTCGAACTCCACCGAGCTCGATGGTGTAGATTTCTTCTCTTTTTCCCCTGAGGTTCAGACCTTGTTGTAACAACATCGCACTATTTTCTAGTCTCCTTTTATCGTAGCGATCTGATAAACCACTATTTTGTGGTTTATCTGGTGCTAATTTCAGTGGTTTTTGCCAACTCTTTATTCACTTATTCATACTATTTGCATGATTTTACAATTCCTTCCTAATTATGCTCTATAATTGAAAACCAGCTCCCTAAGCTTTTAAATTGTGTATTTTTAATGTCCTCTCATACCATTCGATGCCGTGATCCGTGTGTTCAGTGCTTTCAGGCTCAACAGGGAAGGAATGGCGTAGATGATGGAAAGGAAGCTTGCAAAAATGGAAGGAACACAAGAAACTAAGGAGATAACCAGCGATCACCGATGAACACCCATGGCTCACGCGTGCATGTCATATAAAAAATTTGCAGCAACGCGTGCGCGTGCCTGACGCGTACGTGTGGATTGGAGTTCTGCAATATGACGCGAGCGCGTGCTTGACGCAAACACGTGACACGCCAAAATGACTAGCAACGCGTACGCGTGACATGCACGATCTGCAGAATTAACAGAAAATGCTGGGGGCAATTTCGGGCCGAGTTTTGACCCAATTTTTGGCCCAAAAACACAGAATAGAGCCAGAGAACATGCAGAGACTCAAAACACATCCTCATTAGCATAGTTTAGTATTTTAGATTGGTATCTAGAGAGAATCACTCTTCCTCTAGGTTTTCTTTACATTCATAGTTTATTAGTTTTATGCTTTTGCTTTGGATTTTGGATATTGAAGAGTCATTATCTCCGTTGAAGTTACTATTATAGTTTGTTTCCTTATTTACTTACTCCTTTAGTTGTTTATTAACCCTGTTCAGATTACTATGTTGCATTTTGGATTTATTAATACAGTTTATTTCTTTTCCTTTTACTCAATTTTCAATCTTTATTCTATTTAATTTATCATGTCTTCTTCTATTATTCTGTGAGTATTTTATTCATATCAATGGAGTAAATCCCCCAACTTGAATAGAAGTTGATTAAAAGGAGAACCTTGAGTTGAAATACTCAAGTGCTAATCCTAATGGATGGTTGATGACTGACAACTCTAGTCTCTAACTCTAATCCTTACTTAGCAGAGGATTAGGACCTGAGGATATAGTTTGTTAGTTAGTTACTTGACTTTTCCTTATTCATTAAGGGATGACCAAGTAAGATAACAATCTTTTATGATTACACTTGGGGATTTCCAACAAGGATAGAACTTCCAATTAATCTTCTCTCGGTCAAGGCTTTTATCTGAAGTTACCATTATTTATTTCTCTGTTTCTCTAACTCAAAAATTTCTTGGAAAACCTTTGATTAATAAAATAGCACTCTCTCTACAACTCGTTGGGAGACGACCTGGGATTCATACTCCCATTATTTTATTTCTAAATTTTGTGACAACCCCTTCAAAATTGATATGCGGAATCAACATTGGTTAAGAGCTATGCTTACAACGTTGTTTTCTCTATAAACTCTTGATCGGTGATTTTTCCATACGTTAATTTTTGACACTGTTGCCGGGGAGTTGCAACAGTGTGCTAATTTATTGGTTGGATTTTTAATTTATTTGCATTTTATTTTATTTTATTTTATTACCATGAGCTGTATGTTTTTTTCATTGAATGATGCGTTCACTACCTGATCCGAGCCTACCCGTATTTGATCCTGAAATTGAAAGAACTATCTCACGTATAAGGCAGGCTCGGCGTCGGTTAGTCCTTTTTAAGGACAGATTTGAAACATCATTTAAGGAAGAAACAGGCTCCTTTTCTACTGATTTGGTTGATTTGAGCGCAGAGGACATGGCAGCTCCCAAGAGGATTACTTTTCAGGAGGCAGGAGCTCCGGACTTTACATTACCACCTTTCCAAGCACGTCATCCAAATCTAGGTGCAGATATCGAACTAAAGACTGCACTAATTAATCTACTATCGATGTTTCATGCCTTACTTGCTCAAGAGCCTCTCAAGCACCTAAGAGATTTTTAGATAGCTTGTTATACTGTCAGGCATAATGGTGCAATTAAGACTTCTATTCTGCTAGCAGCATTCCCATTTTCTCTTGAGGGAAAGGCGAGGGAGTGGTACTACACTCAACCTGAAGTAGTTGTTACTAACTGGGATACACTCAGGAGAGAATTCCTACAAAAATATTTTCCAGCTGAAGTTACTGATAGACTAAGGAAAGAGATTTCAATGATCATCCATGGCGAATCCGAGACTCTCTACGAGTACTGGGAGTGCTTCACTAATCTCCTAGACGCATGCCCCCACCACATGATTGACAAGTTGGTGTTGATCGGCTACTTCACACAAGGCATGAAGCCTCAGGATAAGACTACATTAGATAGTGCAAGCAATGGTTATCTGAAAAAGTACAAGATCATAGATGAAGCATGGCAATTGATCGCCGACCTGGCTGAGTCTGCTCAGACTCACAAGTGCAACAGGAACAACCATCCCAAGGCTGTGGCAGAGGTTTCCTCTAGCAGCGAGAATACTGCTCTCACACAATCACTATGTGAGATGACCAACCTACTGAAGCAGATACATTTGGGCCAGCAACAGTCTCAACCCCTTTCACCACAACGTAGTCAACAACTGGTTCCTCAGAGAGTATGGGGAATATATGCTAATTATAGTCATTACGCTGATGAATGTCCACAGCTCCAACATAAGGACAACACCTTGGCAGCTACTCACAATTTCTATGACCACCCGAATCAAGGACACTATCAACAAGGCAGCAACTATAACCAAGGTGGAAACTTTAACCAAGGTTGGCAGGACAACTCTAACCAGGGTTGGAGAGATAATTCCAACCAGTGATGGAGGGATAACTACAACAGAGGAGGCAGAGACAACTATGGAAATCAGAGGTGGAACAAAAATAACAACCAGCAAAATCAGTATCAGCAGAATCCTTCATATCAACAGCAGAACCAGAACCAGCCTTACAGTTATAGAGCACCTCACCAAAGGTAGTTCCAACCACCACAAAATAACCAATAGCAGACCCCTCAGATTACTTACCCCTATTTCTCTTCTAATGACGAGTTACTACACTCGATTGATCAAAAACAAAAGACCATGGAGAACAACCTCACTTCTACCTTGAACGGTCTAAACTCTACCTTGTAAGCTCTCGTCTCACAGATTGGATCACTAAATAACTCCAATAACCAGCCTTCAAACTCCAGTGGAATTTCCTCTCAACCTTTACCCAACCCCAAGGGAGGTATCAATGCCATCACTTTGAGGTCTGGAACCACACTGTAAGAAAGGAATCCAGAGGAGCCAAGCTCATTAGAACACGCCCCAATAGAGGACGTGGTTAAAGTGGAGGAGGTTGAAGAAGAAGATGAAGTGCAAAACTTGGTTGAAGAAGAAATACCTCACCCCAGGAATGGAGCACCAAGGGACACAGAAACTGCAGGAGACGCCGTCCATATTCCATTTCCGCACCTTGCATGGAAGCCCAGAAAGTAGATGGAACTCGATCCCAAAATGGTAGAAATCTTCAAAAAGATTGAGGTAACTGTTCCCCTTTTTGACGTTATTCAGCAAGTACCTAAATATGCAAAATTTCTAAAAGATTTGTGCATACATAAGGATAAGATTAACGAATTAGAAACTATTCCTTTAGGTAGCTCAATATTTGCTTTAATGGGGGCTATACCTGAAAAATATAGTGACCCAGGTCCATGCATGGTTAACTGTACCATCGGGGGTGTAATATTCTCTGACTGCAAGTGTGATTTAGGAGTGTGCGTGAGTATTATGCCATTGTCTATATATGATGCTCTGAGGCTCCCTCCTTTAAAAAGGTCGGCAGCTCGTTTTGTGTTAGCAGATAAAAGCATTATTACAGTAGTTGGAATTGCTGAGGACGTGCTGGTGAGCATTAAGGGGCTCACATTTCCCATTAACTTTTATATCCTGGAGATGCCCCAAAATGACTCAGGGAAGTCGTCATCCATCCTGCTTGGAAGACCGTTCCTGAAGACTTTGAAGTTCAATCTGGATGCCTTTTCTGGAACCTATTCTTTTGAGATAGATGGCCGAGCAGTGAGCTTCAATCTGAATGAAGCTATGAAGCATCCTCCAGAAGATCATTCCATCTTCAAGTGCGACATCATTGATGAGACTGTAGCTGCAGTCACCCAAGAAGAATTGGAAGAGATGCACATGGAGCACGGTCCAAGTGTGGGAAAATCCTCTAAACATAATGAGGACGCCTTACCATCATCACTAGCTTCAGAAGATCCAATGCCTAGTCAGGAGCAGAAACTGGAGTTAAAGCCTCTTCCACCCCACCTCAAGTATGCTTACCTTAAGGATAAACAAAAGCTCTCAGTCTCATTGCAAGGGAACTCACTCCCCAACAAAAGGAGCAGCTACTTAGTGTATTGAGAAGACACAAGAAGGCCATTGGGTGGAGCTTGGTGGATATAGTAGGCATCAGCCCTCAAGTTTGTGAGCATAAGATGTTTTTAGAAGAGGGAGCAAGGCATATCCGTCAACCTCAGAGAAGACTGAACCCCACCATACTGGAGGTTGTTAAGAAGGAAGTGACCAGATTACTTGAGGCAGATATCATCTACCCCATCTCAGACAGTGAGTGGGTCAGTCCAGTACAAGTGTGATGTGTGGAAAACAATCAAACACAAAACTCACCGGCAAGTGTACCGAGTCGCATCAAGTAATAATAACTCACATGAGTGAGGTCGATCCCACAGGGATTGAAAGATTGAGCAATTTTAGTTAGGTGGTTGATTTAGTCGAGAAAACAAGTGTTGATTTGAGTGATTTGTATTCAACAGAAGCTAAATTGCATGAAATATAAAGGGAGAGGGGGAGTTAACAGTAAATCAAAGGGCAAAGGAAGTAAAGGAGCTGAATCTTAAAGTGCAAGTAATGTAAATGACAGAAGCTTAGATTGCAAGAAATGTAAATAGCTGAAGCTTAGAGTGCAAGAAATGTAAATTGCTTGAATAATAAAAGGCTTTGGGGGCTGGGATCTCAGAAATTAAACAAGGAAATGTAAATATCAATCAACGGAGAAGTAAAAGATGAATTAAAATGCAGCACATCTCAAACATAAAAGGAAAATTGCTTGAAGAAGCAATACAGAAAGTGAATTCAACTTAATTATAAAATCTAAAAGAGAATTTGAAGATCTCAGGCATTGAATGAGACTAGAAAACAAGTCTAGATCTCAATTCCTTCTTTGATCCAACAAAGAATAATTGCAGAAGAAATAGAGATGAAAGCAATAAAGGAAACTTAGATCCAAATCACAATTCCTTGAAATTATATAGAAAGTAAACAAAGAGAGATCTCAGAACAAGAATGAAACAGAATTCCTTCAATTCTCAATCCAAGATTTAAAACAAAGAATGGATAGTGTAGAAGTAAGAACAAATAGAAAGAAAATTTAATTCTCTATCCCAATTCCCAAACCCAAAGCTAAAATCTAAAATGAGCTCAAAAATAAACAAATGAAAATGTAAAAATGTCAAAAATGTCCTCTCTAAATCAAACTAACTTCTATTTATACACTTCCTATTTTTTTTTTGAATTTCAGAATTTGGAGTGGGCCTTTTAATTTGGTGAAAGATTGAATTTAAATGGAATTTTAATTGAATTTGGACTATGGGTGCTGCTCCCAGTAGAGTGCTCCGTTAACTAATTGAGCGCAGCACTCCCCTTTATTTCCTTGGCCCAGCCTTCTTTGTAGTGCGACAAACCTTCCCTTGGGCAGCCTCATAGTGCTCGGTTGAAAAGGAGAGCGCAGCGCTCCATTGCCTTTTGTCTTGCCAATTCTTGCACGCCCCAAGTGTTGTTTCCTTCCAATTTGTTGCGCTCCAACTCCTTGTTCGTGTCACACTCCATAGCGCTTAGTGAATGGAGTGAACGAGCACTCCTTTGTTGTGGAATGATGCTCACTTTCAAGCCTTGGTGGAAGCATTTAGGAAACAACCAAAGGTAGCGCTCTTCAAGCTCCCTGGTTCGACTCCATGCCAAACCATTTTGGCTCCTTCCATCTCTTGGTTCATGGGTTCGAAACTTTGTGGCTTCATTAGCAAACATTGCACCTTGAATTTATTTGAAGTGGAGCCCGATAAAGTTAAGTGACTTAACCGAGCGCTATGTTTGTTGTCTTATTTTCTTTGGTTCCTTGTAGCACTCGGTTAAGTGAGAGAGCACAGCATTCCTTGCCTTTGCTTCTTTGGCTTGGATTAGCGCTCAAATAGAGAGCGCTACGCTCACTTTAGTGAGCACTGTGCCGTTACTTCCTTGGGTGAGCCACGCTTTTGCTTCCTTAAGCCACGGTTTTGTTTCTTTAGTGCGCCACACTTTGTGTTTCCTTAAGCCACGCTTTCCTTGTTTCTTTCTTTTTTTCACCTACATGTAATCAAAACAACCAATTAAAGTATCACCAAATTCACAAGGTTTATAAATCATTCAAAAACCAATTAATTTTAGCCTAAACCTTGTGATTTAGTGTCAAATAAAGGATGGTTGATTGATTCAACAAAATCATGCAATTCCACTCCAAATCACTTACTTATAATGCAAGAAAATGCATAAAACCTAATGAAACAAGTGAAAAATGCTTGAAAAGCTACCATAAGATGACTTGTCATCACAACACCAAACTTAAACCTTACTTGTCCCCAAGCAAGCACTAAACATAAGAGAAAATGAAATGAAATAGAGAAGTATGCATGTCCTTATTTAGCAGATAATTGAACTTGGTAAAATCCAGACAATGGTAACTCATTTATTCTTTGTTGACAGATAAGAAATGTTTCCTTAAAGGTTCATTAGACTTGTAGCTATACTGTCTTACTTTTTCCCTTGCTAGTTTTTCCTTCTTTATTTTGCTTAGAAAGCTTATTACTTAATGAAGGTTTGGTGGCAAATGTTCCAGCATCCTTTTGGCTCAATTTTTGCTCAACATTTCTTCACCACATACACATGACTCACAATTTCTTCCTAGGAACATTGATGCCGAACATCTCTTTGGATCACTAAATGTTTTGTAGCTAGGTTGCTCTTGATAGTGGACTTTTGGTTGGCAATCCCAAATTAGTTGATCTAAGTGGCCAAGTTTCAAAATACTCCTCAGAACCTACTTGTCCAAGCATATCCTATTACAAAAACACCATAGGCATATGTCCTAGGGTCCAAGCTATTGGTGTCTAGCCTTATTGTTTGTTTCTTTGCCAATTCTTGGCTTTTCTATTTCTTTTCTTTTTGTTTTGATTCATTCTCAAGGGATTTTCATTAATTGACAGATTATAGCAGCAAACTAACTCACACTTCAAAGAATCATGTTATTATGCAGCTTTTTATTTTATGAGCTAACAATTGAATCAAACAAGTACCACCACTGACTTTCACTTTAACTTCTGCAACATTGGACTTTCACTTCCTTATCCAGACACTTTTCTTTTATTTAAGCAGCAGGGATATGAAACCAAATTCAAGCTAATGATGGATGACAAACATAATGCAATTCACTTGTAAGGAAACTACTCAGAATATGAAAGTGCGTAACATAAAGCAATTGGAGGCATCTCATGTTGCAGGGATACATCTTCTATATTTAATTGAAAAACATGAAAGAAACTCCACCACCTTCTAATTTTCATGCTCCTTGCTTGATTCTCCTTTCTTCTTCCTCATCTTGGTGTAATCTTGAGGCTCTTCAATAGGGCACCTCCTATCCTAAATAGGATCCATCAGACTTGAGAGTCCAGCCTTCTCCACTCTATACATTGTACATGCTGTATGCTTCTTGGTTCTTGCTCTCTGACGGTCCACTAACTCTTGGCATTGCTCAAAAGGCTTGATCCGTGGATTCAATGCTGGCATGTTGTGGGTCAAATAATCCAACTTTGCTTGGGTGTCTTTATCATACTCTGTCCTTTCTGCGTATCAATTCTCTCTAATGGTATGATATAGATTCTTCCATTGGTATATATTTTGAGTGTATTCCCCATATTTGGATCGTCGCAGGGACAATCTATCATATGACTCTCAAAAAGCTGCTGCTTGTTCTTTTTGCCCCTCAAGAATTCTTGTCTGAAATTCTTGCTGTTGAATCATCATTTGTTGTTGCCAGTTCTCTTATCACTCCTCCATATGGTGCTGCCATCTCTCTCTATCATCTCTATCCTTCAAATATTGCTCCTGTTGCCTCAGATATTGTTCTTGCTGTTGCTCCTGTGCTCTCATGAATTTTTGAGACATTTCCTCAATTGTTCTCTGCATTTGACTCAAATCCAGTGCATCAGGAGCCTGCTCTCCCTCCACTTGTGGTCTTCTTATTCTACTTTGAGTTCTTCTTTCCTCTTGATCGTCATCTTCAGTAATACCTTCCATGCTTCTCTTTGTGATTCCCTTTTCTCCTTTTACTTTCTCAGTGTCTTCGTCTTCAAAGAGCACCCCAGCCCTGTTGCATAGCCTTAGAATGGTGCTTGGATGACCAAGCCTATCCAATTTGCTTGTGTTTTCAGCCATCTCTTGAATACTGTCGGCTATGAGTTGTGAGAGGTTGATTTCTCCGCTATCTAGGATGCAGTATGTCAAGAGTGCTCGCTTGACTGTGACCGCTGAGGTGTTTCCAGTAGGGAGTATAGATCTCCTTACTATCTCATACCACCCCTTGGCCTAAGGAGTAAGATCTAGTCTTTTCAAGTGGCTTGGGGCTCCCTTTGAGTCTCTTTCCCAGTCTTCCAAACATATCCCCTGTAATATCTCATCAGGGTCATTCTCTCCCTGCATTCTATCCTCAAAGCTAAGCTCTCCATAGGTTATTCTCCTCAACTGTAGGACCCTCATAACTAATGATGGACTAAAATCCACCTCAACACCTCTGACATAACTCTTATAAGGGGGTTATCCTTGCTTTCTTTCATAGTATTTGCGTAGAATTCTCTTATCATGACTGTACTGATATCAACGAAAGGATCGCATAAAAGTTCCCACCACCTTTCCTTAGTGATTTTCCTTATGATGGGATACTCCCCTTCCCTCAGTCTGAAGCCCATCTCAGGAATGACATGCTTTAATTTCAGAGCCTATGATATCTTGCTTCATGAAACTAAGATTTAAATTTCTATGCATCATATGTTGGGGTTTCGGCCACCATTAGTTCCTTTCCCTTTCTTCTACTAGAACTTGATAGGGCCATGAGTTTAGAAAGAGGGAAGAAACAATGGTGAACTTTGGTTGGGGTGAGGTTCGGTTTTGTTGTAAAAGGAAGGGAAAATGATGTGCTGTTTGGGGAAGAGGGGCGCTGAACGTGTTTTTAGTTAAGTGAAAGGTGAAACAAAGGCTTATAAGTGTGAGGAAAGCTTGTATGAATGTGTAGCTCATGAAGTGTCTCAAACAATTTATAGACAAGGCATCAAGGCTTTGAACAAAAACACACTTGAAGAGAGCAATTCGGTTAAACCTATGGAAGGTGAAGATTGAGCAAAATGTTATAGGAAGCTCATGAGATGAATGGCTTGCATGCATAGTTTAAGGTTGACAAGGATTCCTTCTCCATTGGATGCTTGAGGTTCGGTCTCCAAGGGTGTGAAACATGAAGATTTTGTTTTCCAAGGGAGCATGCTTCTCTAAGCACATATGACTCTCCTCCCTTGGCTTGTCATAGCCGTGTCTTCCTTCTCTTTTTGTCTTCTTCTCAATCTTCTTTTTCCTATTCAATTAAATCAAAGAAATAGTAAGCCTTAAGAATTAAAAGTGGCACGGTGGTGTGGTGAATAGAATTTACACAATTCAACATGTTCCTTATTCATAAATAACCAATTGTGCTCCTTAGATAGTGAACCAAAATTTGTTGGACACCAAACTTGTTCCTTGCTAAGGATCAATGTAAAAATGAAAATAATTCATCACAATTGGTACATTCATCATAAGGAACATTTTATTTTCAATCATAAACTCCTAAATTGAAACAATGTATGATCCATCTACTCATAAATTTGATCTTATGAGCAAAAATGAGTTTTCTGGAATTTAATGTATATGCAGACACCAAACTTAATGTTTGGCTATATTCTCCATCAAAATGAATGATCATATAGTCTAAGAAAGCTAGAAAAGCTATTTTGGAGTGCTTTCAGGCACACCAAACTTAGAAATCTAGCATATGTTTAAAGATCATGTATGTAAGTATCAAATATATTCATGAGAACTCAAATTCATGATAGAAGGATCATTGTTTATTGGAATTAAAATCTAAACAAAAATTTTAAATCATGGGTTGCCTCCCATGAAGCGCTCTTTTATTGTCACTAGCTTGACATTGGGCCTTCATTAGGGTGGTTGATGATTGTAGTGTTTCAGCTTGTCTCCCCTCACAGTGAGCTTCCTTCCAGTGCCTCGATGCTCAATCTCTGCATGCTCTAGTGAGAGTATCCTGCTGATATTGTAGTAGTCATCAGTTTGTTAGGTTGTCCCCAACTGTTGGTAGATTAATTGTACTTTATCTCCCTTTGAAAATCCCTCAGTTGGGATCTTTTTGTTCTTCTACCCTTTTGAGCTTTTTTCTACCTTTTCTTCCTCCTTCTTGGTGATCCTTCTCCTTTCACAGTGGGCTGCATTTCATTTTCTTCTTGCTTTCCTTCATCACTCTGCACAATTTCATTCTACTTCAGTCCTGCTTTGTATCTTATTTCTTGCTTTGGAAGGAAATTAATGAGTGTCTTGTTGGTTTCTTCCTTCTACTGCAAGTCTTCTTTGTTGATCTCCATGCAGTCTTTCTTTTCATCAGAGTGTTGTGTTTTTGGAAAGACATTTAGAGTAATACTTTCATCATGCACTCTCAGGATCAATTCCCCTTGTTCCACATCTATAATAGCCCTTGTTGTGGCTAAGAATGGTCTTCCTAGTATGATGGAATTACCTCCTTCCTCATCTAGGTCCAGAATCACAAAGTCTGCAAGGAATATAAACTTATCCACTTTGACCAAAAGGTTTTCAATCACACCTTTGGGAAACACCACAGACTTGTCCACTAGCTCTAGTGACATCTGTATGGGCTTTACCTCCTCTATGCATAGCCTTTTCATCAGAGAAGAGGGCATTAGATTGATGCTAGCTCCTAAGTCACACATTGCTTTATTGATGCTTATGTTGCCAATGGTACAAGGTAGGAAAAAGTTCCAGGGTCTTCAAGTTTTGAGGGAAGCCCTTTCTGGATTAATGCATTGCATTCTTCAGTGAGCAATATAGTTTCCTTCTCATGCCAACTTCTCTTTTTATTGATAAGTTCCTTCAAGAACCTTGCATACAAAGGCATCTGCTCTAATGCCTCAGCCAGTGGAATATTAATCTCCAATTTCTTGAAGACCTTAAGGAATTTGGGGAAGTGTTGATCCTTAGTCTCCTTGTTGAACCTTTGAGGGTATGACAAGGGAGGTGTGAAAGTCTTCTCCACTTGATTCCATCCTTGAGATGGTTCTTCCATTATTTGCTTCCATTTCCTTGAGATTTGTGGCTGCTTCTCTCCCTCTTTAAGCTTCTCTTGAGCTTGCTTGCTTGCTGTCAACTCTTCTTTGTTGCTGGCTTCCTCATTCTCAATAGGCTTCTTGTCATTCACCAAGGTTTTTCCACTCCTTAGCTGTATAGCTTTGCATTCTTCTTTAAGATTTGGAATGGTGTCACTTGGGAGTGAGCTTGTTGGCCTTTCAATCACAGCTTGCTTGGAAAGCTACCCAATCTGCCTTTCTATATTTCGTATGGAAGCTTCATTGTTCTTGTTTGTAAGCTTTTGCTATTTCATCATTTTTTCCATCAATATCTCCAAGTTGGAGATTCTCTGAGTGTCTTGTGATGCTTGTGACTGGTTGTGAAGTGTTGAAAGTGGCTGATGGTTGTTTTGGTTAATGGTTGTGTTATTGGGTGGATAGTAGTTAGAATTTGGGTAGTTATTTTCGGGTTTTCTATATGGATTATGGTTTGTGTTTTGCTGGTTGTGGTTGCTGATGTTTCTTGAGTTGTTTTGGTTTGAATGTTTTTGCCATGGCTACTGATTTTGATTGTGGTTATCTTCCCATCTAAGGTTGGGGTGGTTCTTCCAAGATGGGCTATAGGTGTCACCATAAACTTCATTTTTACCTGAGCCTTGGTTGTGCATATATTGAATCTATTTCTGCTGCTGATCTTCTTAGTTCTCTTCATTCTGCCCCCATGTGGTTGATGGTTGGCTTGTATTCACTGCTACAACTTGGAGGTTATCAATCCTCTTAGCCATTTGCTCAAACTATTGCTGAATATGCTGACTGATCTAGTGCTTCTTGAGCCTTCAGAGTTAAACCTTCATAAAAATTCTGAAATATGTCCCATTCATTGAACATTTCAGGGGGCACTTTCTTATCAGGGTCTTATATCTCTCCCAAGCCTCATAGAATGACTCCCCATCCATCTGAGTGAATGTTTGGACCTTCGTTTTGAGTTTAATGATCCTTTGGGGAGGATAGAGCTTGGCTAAGAACTTGTTCACTGGATCTTCCCAATTGTTGATGCTATCTCTTGGAAATGACTCCAACCATTGAGTAGCTTTGTCTCTGAGGGAAATGGAAATAACAATAGCTTGTAAATATTAGGATGCACTCCATTGGTTTTGACAGTATCACAAACCCTCAGAAAAGTAGATAAGTGTTGGTTTGGATCTTCAAGTGGTCCTCCTTCATATGAACAATTGTTTTGTACCAAAGTGATGAGCTGTGGCTTCAATTCAAAGTTATTTTCATTGACATTTGGGGTAAGGATGCTACTCCCACAATTCCTAGGATTAGGAAATGTATATGAAGCTAAGACTATCCTCTGTGGTTGGCCATTGTTGTTGGCCACTCCTACTGGTGGATTTGTTGGATTCTCCTCCAATGACTCCCTTTCCTCTAGCTTCCCTTCTAAGTCTTCTAAGGGTTCTTTCGTCACGATCACCAGAGGTGGAGACCTCTCTCCTAGCTTCTGTCATAAAACCACAACAACAAAAAACACAAGAGCACTCTGTAGTTTGAGTGCAATGAGAGTTAGTAGAGACAAAGTCACAAATAGTTAGTATGCTGGTAAAAAAATAAAGAAAATAAACATAAACAAATAAAAAGTGCTTAATCTAGACCACTACCTTACTTAATCATTGTCAATCTAGTCAATCCCCGGCAACGGCGCCAAAAACTTGATGTGTGGAAAATGATCCAACACAAAATTCACTGGCAAGTGTACCAGGTCGCATCAAGTAATAATAACTCACATGAGTGAGGTCGATCCCACAGGGATTGTAGGATTGAGCAATTTTAGTTAGGTGGTTGATTTAGTCAAGCAAACAAGTGTTGATTTGAGTGATTTGGATTCAACAGAAGCTAAATTGCATGAAATTTAAAGGAGATGGGGAGTTAACAGTAAATCAAAGGGCAAAGGAAGTAAAGGAGCTGAATCTTAAAGTGCAAGTAATGTAAATGACAGAAGTTTAGATTGCAAGAAATGTAAATAGCTGAAGCTTAGAGTGCAAGAAATGTAAAAATTGCTTGAATAATAAAGGGCTTTGGGGGCTAGGATCTCAAAAATTAAACAAGGAAATGTAAATATCAATCAACAGAGAAGTAAAAGATGAATTGAAATGCAGCAGATCTCAAACATAAAAGGAAAATTGCTTGAAGAAGCAATACATAAAGTGAATTCAACTTAATTATAAAATCTAAAAGAGAAGTTGAAGATCTCAGGGATTGAATGAGACTAGAAAACAAGTCTAGATCTCAATTCCTTCCTTGATCCAACAGAGAATAATTGCAGAAGAAATATTGATGAAAGCAATAAAGGAAACTTAGATCCAAATCACATTTCCTTGAAATTATGCAGAAAGTAAACAAAGAGAGATCCCAGATCAAGAATGAAACAGAATTCCTTCAATTCTCAATCCAAGATTCAAAACAAAGAGTGAAGAGTGTAGAAATAAGAACAAAGAGGAAGAGAATTTAATTCTCAATCCCAATTCCAAAACCCAAAGCTAAAATCTAAAATGAGCTCAAAAATAAAAAAACGAAAATGTAAAAGTATAAAAGAGGTCCTCTCTAAATCAAACTAACTTCTATTTATACACTTCCTATTTTTTTTTTGAACTTCAAAATTTGGAGTGGGCCTTTTAGTTTGGAGAAGGATTGAATTTAAATAGAATTTTAATTGAATTTGGACCATGGGTGCTGCACCCAGTAGAGTGCTCGGTTAACTAATTGAGCGCAGCACTCCCCTTTATTTCCTTGGCCTAGCCTTCTTTGTAGCGCGACAAACCTTCCCTTGGGCAGCCTCATAGCGCTTGGTTGACAAGGAGAGCGACGCGCTCCATTGCCTTTTGGCTTGCCGATTCTTGTGCGCACCAAGCCTTGTTTCCTTCCAATTTGTGGCGCTCCAACTCGTTGTCCATGTCACACTCCATAGTGCTCAGTGAATGGAGTGAACCGAGCGCTCCTTTGTTGTGGAATGAGGCTCACTTTCGAGACTTGGTGGAAGCATTTGGGAAACAACCAACGATAGCGCTCTTCAAGCTCCCTGGTTCGAATCCTTGCCAAACCATTTTGGCTAATCTTCTTTGCCCAAGCGCTCCTTCCTTAAGCGTAAGTTCCCAAGTTCGATTCCTAATGAAGCCATGTTGGCTTATTTTCTTTGCAAGTAGCACTCCTTCCTTCTCTTGGTTCATGGGTTCGAAACTTTGTGGCTTCACTAGCAAACATTGCACCTTGAATTTATTTGAAGTGGAGCCCGATAAAGTTAAGTGAGTTAATTGAGCGCTATGTTTGTTGCCTTGTTTCCTTGGTTCCTTATAGCGCTCGGTTAAGTGAGAAAGCACAGCATTCCTTGCCTTTGCTTCTTTGGCTTGGATTAGCGCTCAAATAGAGAGCGCTACGCTCACTTTAGTGAGCGCTGTGCCCTTGCTTCCTTGGGTGAGCGACGCTTTTGCTTCCTTAAGCCACGCTTTTGTTTCTTTGGTGTGCCACACTTTGTGCTTCCTTAAGCCACGCTTTCCTTGCTTCTTTCTTTTCTTCACCTACAAGTAATAAAAACAACCAATCAAAATATCATCAAATTCACAAGGTTTATAAATCATTCAAAAACCAATTAATTTTAGCCTAAACCTCATGATTTAGTGTCAAATAAAGGATGGTTGATTGATTCAACAAAACCATGCAATCCCACTCCAAATCACTTACTTATAATTGATGTGTGGAAAGCGATCCAACACAAAACTCACCGGCAAGTGTACCGGGTCGCATCAAGTAATAATAACTCACATGAGTGAGGTCGATCCCACAGGGATTGAAGGATTGAGCAATTTTAGTTTAGTGGGTGATTTAGTCAAGCGAATTAAGTTTTGGTTGAGTGATTTGTGTTTAACAGGAAGTAAATGACAGTAAATGTAAAGGGGGAAGGGAAAAGTGCAGTAAATTGAAGAACAGAATTGTAAATTTGCAGAATCTTAAAGAGCAAGAAAGTAAATGACTGAAACTTAAAGTGCAAGAAACTTAAATTGCAGTAACTTAAATGGCAAGAAAGATAAATGGCTTGAATATAAAAGGGAATTGAGGAATGGGATTGCAAGATCTAAACAAAGAAGAAGTAAATTGCAGCAATTGATTGAGCAGAAATTGAATCAGAAGCAAATAGCATTCAAACAGAAAGAAAATAAAATGCAGCAAAGGTTCACAGAAGAACCAAGAGTGAATTATGATCTCAGGATCCCAAGGGCTTAGGTAGCAGAGCCTAAAACCCACTTTCCTTCCCAGATCTGAATTAACTAAGCAATTGACAGAAAATTAAAGAAGAAGTAATAGAAGAACAGAATTGGAATTGAATTATGCAGAAAACAAGATGCAAAGAGCTTGAATGGGAATTGGGACAGAATTTCCCCAATTTCACACACCCAAAACTCAGAAACAGAAGAGTAGAATTGCCCAAGGGAAATGAGGAAGGAGATCAATCAATTCTCCCTTGATCCTCTTAGTGCTCGGACAAGTCTCTCAAGAAAGCTCAAAGAAAAATGAAATTCAAAAGCTAAGACAAGAGTAAGTCAGAAGGTAAAAAATTCAAAAGAAGGTAAAAAGCTCCTAATTACATCAAACTAGCTTCTATATATACACTTTCTATTCTTGGATTTTGGGATTTGGATGGGCTTTTGATTTGGTGAAGAAATGAATTAAAATGGGAATTTAATTTAAATTTTCGGCCCATGAGATTCACTCCCAGGAGGCTGCCCTGCCCTTGTGGAGGGCAGGGCAGAAGATTGATGCATGGTGGTGCGAGTTGGTGCGGCCTTGGTGCGCCAGAGGCTGCCCTGCCCGCGCCAAGGGCAGGGCAGAAAAGTTGGTGCTGCCAGGGTTGAGGAGTGCGCGCGTTGGTGCTGCCAAGGTTGAAAATTGGTGCGCGCGTTTTGCTTCTTGGTGCGCCACTTCAAATGCTGCCCTGCCCGCGCCAAGGGCAGGGCAGAGTTGCCATATTGCACGCCCGTGTTCGAACCTGGGCGGATACACACGCTTCATTAATTTTCTTGATTTCTTGGCATGGCAATGGGTCTTAGAGCTTGGCTTCCTCATGGTTCTTTGTTCGAACCTTGTGGCATGCATGGGTGATATTTTTTTGTTGAATTTCTTCCTTGTAGAGCCCGATTCTGCCCTCCAGAAGGGCAGGGTAGAGTTTGCTTTCTCTTGGTACCAAGGCACCATTTTGTGCTCTGCCCTTGTAGTGGGCAGGGCAGAGTTGCCTTCCTTGGCTTGGTCACCTAATGTTGCTCTCCTAGAGGGCATTCTGCCCTTGTGGAGGGCAATGTTGCTTCCCCCATTAGTTGCGTCACGCTTCTCTCCTCTTTGGCCACGCTTTCCTTTTCTTGTGTTATGCTTCTTAGGCCACGCTTTTCATTTTCTTTTCTTTTCTTCACCTACAATAAACCAAACAACCACTCAAAGTATCACTAAATTCAAGAGGCTTATAAATCAATTAAAATTCAATCAAAATTAGCTTAAACCTCATGATTTAACATTAATTTCATGGTGGTTGCTTGATTTAGAGAAGTTATGCATTTTCACTCCAAATCACTTACTTAGGATGCAAGAAAGTGCATAAATGCTAACAAAACAAGTGAAATTAGCTTGAAAAATGGGTATATGATGACTTGTCATCAACCATAATAGAGGAGGTTTAGTTTCTCGTGGCTCAGAGAAAACTAGGGTTCCAAAAGTGTGTAAAATGTGGAATGAGGAAGAGAGAGAAGAGAAAAGCCTGAAGGGCTAAATCTTTTCCCTTTTTATATCTAACCTAATATAATTTTAAAATAAAATAAAATAATAACTCTTAAAAGCCCAAAAGATTGTGTTTTGTTTCAACTAATAATGAACAAAATTAATTAATTAAACCTTCTACTTGAGTTTTCCTCCTGAAGTTCCACATGACTATATGGCGAAACTTTGGTTATCACAAAAAGTCCTAACCACTGGGATTTCAGCTTCCCAGGAAAGAGCTTGAGCCTTGAGTTGAAAGACTTTCTGGCTTGGCTCAAAAGCTCTGGTGGCTATCTTTTTTTCATGCCACACCTTGGTCTTCTTTTTATAGAGCTTGGTAATGAGCGGATATTTTATATGCTTTTTGACATCATTTTCATATAGTTTTTATTTAGTTTTTATTGAGTTTTTATAGGTTTTAGTGTTAAATTCACATTTTTGGATTCTACTAGGAGTTTTTTTTATTTTTGGGCAATTTCAGGTATTTTCTGACTGAAATTGAGGAGCTGGAGCAGAAGTCTGATTTAGAGATAGAGAAAGCACTGCAGATGCTGTCCAAATCTGACCTGCCTGCATTCAGAAGAGCTTTTCTAAAGTTACAGAAGTCAAAATAGAGCACTCTCAACGGTTATAGAAATCTGACTTCTAGATCTTTCCAACAATATATAATAGTTCATACTTTGCTTCGGATTAGAAGGCTCAAAACTGGCGTCCAACGCCAGCTACCCGCCCCCTTCTAGGCGTCCAGCGCCTAAAGAGCAGAGACCAATGCACAAACGACCAAAGAGGACCCCTAGCTGGCGTTCCATGCCCAAGAGACCTCATAGCGCTTGGATCTCATCAAAGCTCAGCCTAAACACTCACCAAGTGGGCTCTAGAAGTGAATTTTAGCACTAAATAGACTATTTTACCCTTACTAGTCATCTATTTAGTATTTAAAGTGTATTTTTCATAATCATTAATGGACTTTATGCTACTTTTGAGTTTTAATTTTTACTTCAGTAGGAGTTTCTAAACCTCATAGGTTTTTTTATGAGTCTTGCATTAATCAAACACATGTACCACCACCAACTTCCATTCATACTTATGCAACATTGGATATTTTACTTTTCAATTCAAACCAAACTCTTTTTATTTAAGCATATGGGAAACAAAGCAATATTAAAGCTAAGTGATGGATACAAGCATTATGCAGACTTGGCATTTGTAACAAACCATTTCACTTGCATCTAGATAAACATTTTAGCAAGACATACAATGGCTTCCAAATTCAAAACATCACACAGCAGCAAGAATTAAGTTTAGATACAACCTTTGAAGTTGCAGCCCTTTGATTTTTCTCCTTCTGTTGTGTTCCCTTTGAGTCAAAATGCATAGTGTCTTCAACTGTTGATTCATGTCCTGCATAATCCTCAAAGTTGCTTGCTTCTCAAGCCCTTAA